>NC_134404.1:21864837-21934837 GCF_038048845.1 Mixophyes fleayi | reverse complement strand
AGTGTTTAGTGTGCCGGTCTGCTTTTACTCCTGGTTCATAGATTTCCAGGTGCATTAATAATGTACGTAGATTGTAAGCTCTTTCAGACAGCGAGGTTCTCGCTTTGTGTTGTGTGTCATGTTGTTATTGTATAGCCATCTTGTTTAAACATAGTCACCAGTTCATTCTGCTCAGCGAGTAGGCTAGCCTTGGTGTTATTACCAATATGCAGCATTGCACAGTCTGTCTGCATTTACAGAAACAAGTGAAAGCAGCATTTCAATATATTTGACATGTTAGTATATAATATAACAGCATATGGAGGATGTTATGATGCTGGGGCATATTGGCACGTGTGCAGCTGACTGAGTGAAGCATTAATGTGTCCTGGTAGACCGTGCTGGGGTCTTGCAGTGTTGTGAGCAGTGAATTTATACCATTATTATATGACATTATTTTGTATTCAGTTCAGCCTGGGATAGAAATAGACTATACATTATACTATTGATAGAGGTTATATACCCTCCTATCCTGCAATCGGATCTCCGCCCAATCTGGACAGACTGGTCCGTAGTGATGGGAGACCAAAGGGAAACGTAATATTGTAACAAGCGGACAAACCAGTCCTACTCTGATTTCTATGCTTTCTGTCATGGTGACAAGAGACGGGATGTGTCTGATAGGTAACGTGAACGGGAGACACTGATTCCCATATCGGAGCCCCCGTCTCTGCAGCCACCTGTATGTGACACGTTTGTATCTAGCTGTACATGTTACACATTGAGCCGTCAGTGGGGAGGGCAGAGTTTAGCTTTGTGTGGCCAGAGATTTCCTCGCACCACTAGACATTTGTGGCGGAGGAACTCCGCCTTCAGAGAAGTCTGTTTTCCAACCAGCAACAAATATATTGGCACAAGATTATGAATATGATAAGAAGAACCGACTGCACGGGATCTGCAAACCCGTAGGTAAAAGTATATATATAAAAAGAACAAATTGCAGTACTTCCTCAGATCATAAAATCACTGGCACTGTAATGTGATTATAAAAATAATTTATTAAAATAAATACATAATATTTTAGATAATATTAAACACCACCTCTTGAGGATATTAACAACAGTATAGGTGCACCTATAATAATCCAGATTATAAATTCCTCAAAGAGCAATGAATATGGTGAAAACTACATCAGGCTCATACCTTTAACCAGCCAAATATTTGTATAGAGGAGCTCAAAAAAACACATAAATCAGTTCTTAATCCTTGTGAATCTCACTATAATTGAGAGCGGGTAAAAAGTCCAACCAGATTTGTTTCTTTACAATCGCTCTTAAATACAAAATAAATAATCTGCTGTGTAGTTACAATTGTATCCAGTGCAGCTTATGTTGTTTACAAGTGTAACAAAATAGCATCTGGTTAGACAATAGACTTCTCTGGAGGCGGAGGTCCCCTTTATATAAGGGTATTGCTGCAGATATCTAGGTAGCGCTGAGCATTTGCATTAAAAGGGATTGTTCACTGTGAGATGGCTGATTTATTGACCAGGACGTGCTCTTCAGTAGATCATACTTAAATACATCACTTTTCCCTTCTGTGCTTTCCAGTCATGTGTTTTTATCATCAGGCAGAGTTGTTTGATGCTTTGGAATATCATACATATCTCTGCATTGGGCATACAGATAGCAGTCTCCTGATGAAATAGACATGACTGAAAAGCACAGAAAAGAAGCCAGGATGGACAGTTTGTGCCTCTGATTTTCAGCCTCGATAAGCATTGTTCCCTTGGTGTCATGGCACCATCTTCCTGCATAGTATCAAACTAGATAAAATGTCATTTAAATACCCCCAGCTGTAATGAGTAAGCCTTCTACCAGACCCAAGTCTGAGAACAGGTCACTCGTATTCAGTTGTTTCCGGATGAGCAGAGATTGTGGGAGTTTGGCAGTCTCTGGCCTCATTCATGGCAAAGACATTTCTCTTACTTTAATTACCGTCAGGGTGTACGGACGGACGCAGCCAGAGACCATGTATATGGGAGCACCTTTCCTTACATCCTGGTGTTACAAAACAGGGTCTTAAAGGCTCTCTGAAACCTGCCTGTGTGACAATAGCTGGAGAGTCACCTTTATTCACATTTATTACGCTGACAGGTGTATTAATAATACAATGTTATCAATAGACTGTAACATTCTTACAGGGCTATAATATTTTTATGTAACAAGAGACTGTCACAATACTACATGCCCCCTTAAAAGTATCTTCCCCTTGAGATATAGGCAGTTCTGTCCCAGTAGCCCGGTAGGCCTTGTATTGTGCCCATGTTGGCCTAGCCACTGTATTAGTCCAGAAAAGACATAGATTTGTGTGTTTAACTTGTTGTATGTAATCCTGCGTCTCTCCAGAAAGCTGGCTGCTTGCATCGCTGCCCCTGTGACTGGTACGTGGTTTTAATGATCACTGTTCCATTTATTCAATTGCTTTACTGACAGCCATTCATTACAGCCGACCCCCCCAGGACTGGATTCAAGCGAGGCCATGGTGACATTTTCTCTCTGCCGTTGGGTTTCTCTGTTACTAAATTTGATAGGAATGTGGAGCGTTTGGGCATGGGAACAGCCATGTAGAACAATCTTGATGTGCCAAATAAACCGCTCTCCCTATCTCCCCCCCTTCCAGTTCCCTGCAAAGAGCTGCCGCACCAGCGAGAAACAGGTAGAGGGTGTGCTCTGCAATTGGCATGACACTGAGAACTTGCTTTAACCCCCTCCGTGGTCCATTTGTTTCAGGAATGGGGAACAGAATGCTGTAAGCCAAGTAGACACTGATGTATTCTCTATCAGTTCACTAGAAACTAGCGGCATCGCTGAGCAGGAGGCACAAAATGCCTTGTGCCTCGGTGAAGTCACGGGTTCTGATTTGGTGTGTGCTCGTGAAAATCTGTTCTGCGGAATGCGGTGAGCGCTCTGATGGTAAATAATCCTCTTTGTTCATCTTTTAAAGACTGGTCTGAGGCCTCGGGATTAATGAGGTTTAAAGATCTTCAGGGACCTCAATGGTGGGTAAGGGATTAGTCCTCTACAGAATTGATATTTTTTTATAGAAGCCATAAAGGTAAACTACATTGTACAGTGTATTCCACTATAGTTCTGCTATAACAGTAACATATCACCTCCTCCCGCCATTATAAACGGCCACAGCGCCTCCCACAACTTTAGGACCATGCACTAACGGAATCCAGTACAGGTCAAAAGACTGAGAATACAGTCACTTCAGTCACTGTGACATCACTGGCCACACCCCTCTGTGTAAATCAGCCAATCCTCAGCATTTCTACAAAGCAACACTGCAAAGCTGTCAGTCACTCTGTGTCTATTCTGTTAGAACAGCCCCTCTTCGATGTTGAAGGTCTGGGCACCATTACTGTCCAGAGTGCCGAACTACTGACCCAAACGTGTGTTTTAACCCACCGCTCGTCTTGTTACTAATGATGCTCCCATGTGTAAGGGGCTGTGTTATACAGTTACTCTGCATTCTTCAAGGCAAAAGCTGAAAAATGATCTATATTCATGTAAGTACTTGGGGAAAGCATCTACCATGAGATGTGTGCATAATATATAGGCAGAGGTCTCATATAATGAGGTTTTTATTTCCCATTCCCCAGTCTGACAGCGATGTTGTTTATGTTCTGTACAAATAAATACAATGCCATACATTTATCAATAGCATTCTTTCTATTATTGTGACTGCAAATCCCACCATGCTGGAGTATATAGTAATATCTTCAATAAATTGTACTTGCAGCCTGTCAGACAGGGGAAAAATGGCCGGAAATTTACCCTACAGGCAGAGAGAGGAAATGTAGCCTTTAGGTGACCTGTACGTTCATCTTTTATGATATTGAGTGCATTGTGGTGCTGGCTGTTGTTGGACCTACTTGAAAGGTTTTTATATATGTTGTGTTGAGCTTTGAAGGTTTTGCATTGTAATGTGTCGTGAGAACTGCCGCATCTATAACGGCTCGTTTTTATCCTTGTACGACTCCTGTTTACCATTTTTATGGTACAGCTTTCATTCTCCGTATATATACGTGTCTGGTTTTATTTAGTATAGCATAGTACTGATCCAATATTCATCGGCTTATCAACTCGTTAGGAGTCGGTGATATCACGGAGAGACGGCTGGTTCCTAGTGAACTGATAGCCTATTAAATGCCTCTGTGATGTCACTGGTTCCTAGTGAACTGATAGCCTATTAAATGCCTCTGTGATGTCACTGGTTCCTGGTGAGCTGATAGGCTATTATGTGTCTCGGTGATGTCACTGGTTCCTGGTGAGTTGATTGGCTATTATGTGTCTTGGTACAGTTTGTGCCTTTACATTTTACTGATCATGTATAGAAACAACCAATCAGATGCTAGCTATCGTTTTCTAGAACATACTGGATAATGATAGCTAGAATCTGATTGGTTGCTATGGGTAACACCTCCACTCTTCCTTTTTAGAGTGTTTAGTAAATCCCCTTAGATTGTAAGCTTCCGAGCAGCTCTCCGTCTGTGTTACCCAGTATAGTATATTATTGTGTTTGTCCCTCGATTGTAAAGCGCTATGGAATTTGCTAGCACTATATGAATAAATGTTGATGATCTACCTCATGAATGGAAATAATTATAATTGGGGTGTTTTGATCCTCTCCGTGTTACTCTGCTTAGTGCGGAGGAGAGCGCAGCAGATCGGACATGTTCCTGTATCGCGTCATGTATTTGATAGGACCATTTCCACCTCTGGCCCTCTCTGTGTCACAGAGGTGTCACAGAGCTTAACGGATGACTGATTGTGTGCTGAGCCTCAGCCCTACGCACGCTGTGCTTGTATCCAAATGGCCTAAATATTCCAAGGCCCTGACTTTCACTTGTGCACACAGTTACATCCCATCCGTCACTGTATGAAGTGTACAGTGCCAAGGTGCCGGAGACTGCCCTCAATCTTACTAGATAAATGATCCTACGGAAATTGGTCATTTATCCCAAGGAGCAAACTCTTGCAGCGACTGGAATAAGGCAAAGGTGCACTTACTGGTATAGATTTTTATTTTATTTTTAATGTTTTTTAAAGAAAAGATTTTCTTTGAATTTATGTGCAGGCTGCGGCTTGATGAAATGTTTCAGTAAATGGTCATTAAACTACATTGACCTTTTCATGTAGATGATTCAAAAGTACCGCTTGTGTGTTTATTTTGTATTTTGTTTTGTGATTAAGAAGCACAGTGATTAAGAGTACCTTAATGTGTCACATTCCTGTCCTTGCATTGGTACGGCTGCGTTTGGGGTGGTGTGTGGTCGGTGGAAGAGTAAATTGAGACTTAATTACAGTTAGTACAGGATTGAAATACCGCATTTAATTACCCCCGTCACCTCCAAATTTACCCCCATTTCACTTGTCCTTAAATTACTTTAAGCTTCTCACAGGAAGAATGTGTAATCCGTTTGTCTGTCTAATATCTAAACATAATATCCAATGGTCCTAATTTTTTTGATATTTTTTTTGATCCTTTGCATGACGACCAGTCCACATAGTGTGGTCTTGCTGGAAATGGGCGTGGCACGGTTGCTTTGGGTGGGGCTTGGGAGTGAATGTGGGATGATTTTTCAAATGTAATAGCAGGTTTCTTTGTTTTAATTTCCCCCTTTGACATTATAAATGTTATCTATTATTAAACTCATGGAAGACGGTAAGAAAATCCCCCTGTCCTGTATGGCGTGTAGCCGACCTGCAGAGAGAAAGTCTTATTGTCTTATTTCCACCTGATAAAGGATGAGACATTTTACTTGTACCCACAATTTCTTTTGGATGCCTAAATTGTACTTGTAACTTCCCCGGTTTATATATAGCGTATGAACCAAAATATTGGCGGTCCTCTGATCGATGGTGGTTTTCTCTCTCATATGGGGGTTACAGTGGGTTCCTTCCGCCATCCTGCTTCTGTCTAGACGGGCGCCTGCCTCCTTGCAGAATCGGCGTCCTGCTGCTTAGGTGCGCTTTTGCCGTTCTATTCGCATGCGTACGCTGAGCTTGGCAACCATTGCATAGCAACGTGACGCTGTTCCTGGTTGCCATCAGTACGTATGTGCAAGTCGCCCTGCGACTAGCCGGCGATTGGTTGCAGTTTTCCCGCCGATTAATGCACCTATCAGGGATCTCTCTCCTCTATTTAAGGAACTCACTGAGGCCATTTGCTTGCCAGAGTATTTGGTCTTAAGCCTTGCTCCAGCGTTTGTTTCTGTGATATTGCTTATTGGATTCTGACCCCAGCTTGTTGCTGACCTCTCCTTTGGTTCCTGATTCTGGCTTAAAGTGATTATTGGTACTGACCCGGCTTCCTGACCATCTCCTGCTTCTGATTTGGCTATATTCGTCTCTGGTTCTGACCAGGCTTGCTGACTACTCTTCCATCCTGCATCCTGGTGTGCCGTCACCACTGCCTCCATTGTTACCTCGCCAGCTGACTGATACTGAGGGCCGCGACCTGCACGTTCCTTGCAGCAAAGTCCATACCTGCTTGCGGGGGTCCCTGGTGAAAACCAGGGGCGTGTTAGACTCCGTGCCTCAGTACTCAGTAGCCCCAACTGCTAGCAGGTATCACCAACTCCACCTCTGTGATTGTGACATTTCCCGAACATGGACCAATTTTTGATCAGATATTTTTGTAAACCTATAAAGAACTGGTAGTTGCTCAAATCAATTTATAGGCTATAACAGGTGCATGAAAGGGTGGGGTTATCCTAAAAGGAAAAAACAGACAAATACCCCCAGCACACTGCTATAGCCAGCAACAGATCTGCTATTTCTACTGTAGATAAAAATGCAAAAGTCTCAGTTGCACACATTTGCAAATGTATGTTGAAGCCACCCACCATGCCAAGGTGCTTTTGCTAATAGGGTGGTCCTACTCTAAACAATGAGAGTCCCATATATTTGGGCCATACATATGTGTTTTTAAATTGAGAGCTAACTTACCAAAGAGGTACCCCAGTGTGCAACTGAGACTTTTGCATTTTTATCTACAGTAGAAATAGCAGATCTGTTGCTGGCTATAGCAGTGTGCTGGGGGTATTTGTCTCTATTTTTGTATACCTGTTTCAAGATGTGTTTCTGTGTTGGTGCCAGATTGATATGGAGCTGTGATAGTGTATTCTATGGCCTCCATGTTGTAGGAGTCTGGGTAATATACAGCTGTGGTAATGTGCTCTGTCCTCCATATTGTAGGTTTTGTGCTAATATGGAGCTGAGGCACTGTACTCTGGCTTTCATGTTGGCGGATCCCGACCATTGTAGAGCTGTGGTACTGTACTATACGGCCTCCATGTTGCAGGAGCCTGAGTAATACTGAGCTCTGGTGCTGTACTGGGAGGTTGTCATGTTGTTGGAGTACTCTGTACTGTACTCTGTTGGGGTCCAGCCTGCATCCTGGTCTAGTTGTGACTTCATAGAGACAGGAAATTTTTTCCCAATACAAGGTCTCCAGACAGCTCTTTCATGTTTTATAAATTCCATTTCTGGCAACTGAACTTTAACCTTTTACGGAAAGGCTGTTTTTTATTTTTTTCTCTCTGAGGCTGCAGTTTCTATTTTGGATACCTGTAACAAAGTATAGAGATTCGTAGAGCTGGACTGCGGCTTGTCCCTTTTTAATTGCTCAGTTCATCTGGAGACAGGAAGACCTCCTCCCTGCTCTGTTTTCTGTGTCTGATGTCAGCCATATTTGGCACGTGAAATGTTGTTGCAGTGCTACTTTCCTATTATGATTGCGACATTAATAGTTTTGATGGTAAACCTTATGAAATGTGCTACTTTGAAAGTCAGTTAATAGATTCTTCATACTGTGCAGATTTATCGCATTCCTCCTGGGTCTTGCAGATTGGAACTTGCTGCAGTTTTTCACACCATGTCATACTTTTGTTTTTCATTCTGCATGTAAAGAGAGATGGAGGAAACGAGTACCAAATTGGCATAGGAATCGCCTCATAAAAGCTTACATATACTCTCTTGCAGAAAGAAAAATATTTAGAGATACACAGAAAGCTGCCTAGAAAAGTGGGAAGAAAATAGGAGGAACTGCAGCGCAAGGGGAGGGGTTACAGACTACCAAAGGTGCGGCCCAGCCTGAGTGAAAGACTGGTTTATTTATATCCAAGTAGACCATGAAACCCATCAGATGAAGGTTGGCCATGGCCAAGCTAGAAGTGAGTTTCTGCTTAGAGGCGATGAACAGGCGGTCTCCGGAATCTTTGTCCCCAGTAGAATAGTTAAAGGCTATTTGAGCCAAATCTAAAACAAGAAATCATTGACCCTATCCCAAATTCTGCAAACTTTACTGCATAGCACATGTGTGAAGCTGGGTCATATCTTGACAACTCTACGATGAGTGTCCATCATTAAACATTCTACACTTGGCACAAATGGATGGTTCGTCCAGTATCTGGATGGAAGTTGGTTAAAAGAAAGTGATATGGTCTTTATGAGCTACTAACCCTGCATACCAACACCATTGCCCAGCTAGGTCTTGGCCGGACAAGGTATAATAATATAGTATATGTATAATATAATGTAATATATAAGAATAGCCATAACTATCACTCTATCTACCAAGCCCAGATATCACTCTCTCCTTTCTATGGGGCATAGCTCTTTCTTTATAGATTAGGCTCCCATCAGGCACGTTGGTAGAATAAATTATATACAACATGCTCAATAAATGCTGATTAACCAGTAAAAAGGACCTTGGCATTCTGGAGCTGAGCCTAGTGGGTACTGCTGCTTTGGGCAATGTGGTTCAAGGTCCTGATGGATACTGCTCCTTATGGGGAATGAGAGCTGGACTCTACCACCATTTATAGTTTGGACTCCGCAGTAACTGGTGCCGAGGAGGAAATTTTAGAAAGTGGAAGGTATGGGCCAAATTGTTTTCTATTTTCTTAGTTTTGCTCATTGGTATTCCCTTACAGGTAGATGTATCAAACCATCTAAAAAGGAAAAGTGGAGTTGTTGCCCATAGCAACCAATCAGATTCTAGCTATCATTTATCGAATACATTCTAAAGATGATAGCTAGAATCTGATTGTTTGCTACCATCATCATCTTTATATGGCATACAGAATCCGCCATGCTGCACAATCAACAAAAATTAAATTGAAAAATATAAAGATAAGTAAGGGACAAGAGAAACAATAGAATCCATAAGTAAGGTACAAGAGACTATAGAGAAAGCAGCTACATAAGAAGACACAACTAACACAAAGGAAACATTACACAGAGGATGAGGAGAGAGGAAGCAGAGAGGCAGAACTTGTGAGAGTAACATTGAGAGCATTCGGGAAGTAACGGAGATGATAGAGGTGGAGAGAACGTGGCAGGTGGAGCATGATGAGGGAATTGGAGCCAGGTAGAGTGTGAACAGGTGAGTTTTGAGGGAGCGTTTGAAAGATTCAAGGTCGGGGCGAGTCTGATTGGGCGAGGCTGGGAGTTCCAATTTTGGAGAACAGGGCGGGCACAGTCCTAAAGGCAGGAGAGTGAGGTGGTGATGAGAAGAGGTGAAGGTCATTGACAGAACATTGTGCATGAGTAGGGGAATATTTCTTGACAATGTTGAAGAT
Organism: Mixophyes fleayi; assembly: GCF_038048845.1. NCBI lineage: Eukaryota > Metazoa > Chordata > Amphibia > Anura > Limnodynastidae > Mixophyes > Mixophyes fleayi. The sequence continues at coordinate 21,925,203 of NC_134404.1, read as the reverse complement.
GTAGGAAGGGGAGGCATTAGAGACGGCTTTATATATGAGTGCAAGCAACTTGAATTCTGCAGGGAATGGGGAGCCAATGGAGTGTTATGCAGAGAGGCATATCGGGAGAGGAATATTAGTCGCGACCCCCCACATTCAGCACAGATTTCAGGGGGGACAGACGTTTGTCAGGCAAGCCAGAGAAGATTGCAATAATCAAGGTGGGAGTTGACAAGAGCCTGGACAATGGTCTTCTTGGCATCCATTGAGCGGAATCAGCGAATCGTGTCAATTTTACCAAGGTGGAGGCGACAGGAATGGGCAATGGACTGGAAGTGTGGAGTGATATTGAGGGTGGAGTCAGTGATGAACCCTCAGCAGCATGTGTCGGTAACAAGGGAGATCAGACGAGGGGAAGTGACACTAGGTGGTGGAAAGACCATAAGCTCTGTTTTGGATAGGTTGAGGTTGCTATGGGCAGCACCTCCAATTTCCCTTTTTAGAACACTTGATACATCTACCCCCTAGACTCTTATATAATGATGGTCAGGATATGTAATCCTTACTGTCTTTAGAGGCATTGAGTCCAGTAGAAGCCGAGTGTAATCTTTTGTTGGCTCTTTCATGCTCAACAAGCAAGCTTCGCCCACCTATATGATTCTGTACCACAAACGGTAAAGGAAACTAAAGTTTTGACGTCTAAAGGTTAAATGTCAGAAATGGTTTTCCCTGTAAAAGAGCAGCTCTGATGATATGACATTACAAAACATCCGCCAAGCAGGGAATTGGCAGATCACAGGAAGGGTTAAATCCCGCTGCTCTGTACCATAGCGAAATAGCACATGTACAGTAGCTGTTAAATTATGAGTTTCCTGTTTACGCGGAGTGCTGATTGGGATGAGGGCTACTGCTATCCAGCCAATATCTCCGCGCACACATATATGTACATGTCATTACCTCACCAGGGGGAAGTGAGACATGTTGATGTTTGCTCTGTGATTCACCGGCTCCTGGTCCCCTGCGTGTGCTTCAAGGTTTCTTCAGTATGACTGGCCGCGGGCGGGTCGCTCTACAAATCTAATCAGCTGTGCAGAGGGCAGCACTTGCTCAGCTACAATAACAAGATAGCCCCCCCCTTCTCCTGCTTTCCCATTGATGATATGAATGTGCAGAAGGAACTGTGAGCAGAGAGCCAGGTTGCCTTGAAAACAGTCGTCTGCTTTTTTGACGTTGTTGTTTTGTCAAAGATCTCCAGAATTGTTTGACTTGTCATCGACCCTGTTAAAAGGGATACGTGTTGTTAGATGAGTCAGTCTCTCCAATTCTATTATCATATTTTTATATCTCGCTGTGTTTTTCCCTTCACCAATTGCTATGACGTTCGGCGGTAAGAGACTTCGGATAGGACCAGCTTATAGATCGGAGATTGGACCCAGCGAGCGCAGAAATATGGCTCTCGCGTTTGATGACCTAAAAGTAGTCGCTGAAGCTGATTATAAGGCATCATATAAAGTTAGTTTGTCAGTGAGTAGAACGGGCTTCCATGGGAAGTAAAACTGAAAGGTTTGCAGAGAAAAGAATATCTGTTCTGACAGCCCAGCATAAGCAACTACTGTCTTCAACCCTAAGGTATTATGATAATCTATCCTTGTGAGCTGTTATTGCTCTTTTAAGAGTGTTTGTTTTAAAGGGTAATCATGAATTTGTTAAACAATGCAGTTCCCAGCCATGAGAGCACCAAGTCTGCAACATGTTTTTCTTTTAAAAGAAAATCTAGAGCAATGAACGTGGTGACTGTATTCTGGGACGGTTCTGGAGACATTGTGCTCGAGGATCAGCCTGCTGCTGCTGTTTGGTCTGGACAGTTATAAAAGATGTCTTGTGAAATCACTCAGTAGCACTATTAGTGGACTCGGCCTCTGCTATAAATCAGTGATCAGTGCTGGTATAGCAACTTGGATAATGGCACAAACGTTGCCAGGAGGTTGATTTTTTTTTTTTATATAATCTGTTTTTATTGAAGTTTAACATCGTATACAAGTATATGCAGAAGGAGGTTGATTTATCCATGAATCCAAACCTTCAACAACGGGGAAAAAATCAGTATACCGCTACATTCCCGTCGGCGCTTGATACATGTTTATAGAGATAAGTGAGGATTTGATGCGTTGGCACAAGTCAAAGTCCTCTTAGACAGGCCTGTCCAACCTGTGGATCTCCAGGTATTGTGATACTACAAGCCCCAACATGCCCTGCCAGCTATCGACTGCTTTCTACTGGCAAAGCATGCTGGGGCTTGTAGTTTCACAACACCGGGAGAGCCACAGGTTGGCCAGGCCTGGTCTTAGAGATTTGGGAAGGAAATGTCATTTCGATTTTTCTCAATTTGAGTAGATAGAACAGGTGTATTGATGTGTAAATAAGCCTGATAAGGTCTGTCCTGCATGGCATCTTGTGTACAGTTTGTCCTTCTGTTGTGAAACCGTCAGGAAAGCGGACACCTTTCGCAATAAAGGTCTAACTGAGACCAGGCATACAAGTCCGTCCACTTCAGCTTTTCCCAAAATCGTCACATTATTGATCAAGGGGACGGGGAATAGAAACACTTCCATTTTGTCTCTGAAGAGTCTGGTGGAGCTTTCTACTCGCTTAAAAAAAACAAAAACGAAAAACAAAAACCTGATGGAGGTGATATATCACCATTTTTGATTACAATTGTTCCCTTAAGAAAAAAAAGTTACTGATGGCCTCAAAGGCTTACCATGTGTCCTCCGTCAAACCTCCAAATTAAAATGTTCTCCAAAACATACTTTTATTAATATTTAAGTGTATTCGATAATGTCAGCCTCATTAGATGCATATGTTGCCTGCTGTCAATCTCAATCATTCCAGCCGTTCCCCATAAGCTTTACAGCTGCCTATTGACCACCATTGACAAGTATGTTTGGGGAGTTTCCTTCTGCTTTATATAGCGTTGGCATATTCAGGGCTTGATTTAAGGGTTAAGGCCACCCTAGACTAATACACTTGTAGCACTCCGTCCTCTTACACCTCCCCCAATGTTTATGTTCCCTTGTTTTCAAAACTCAGCTCCACTTGGCTTTTTAAAAGACAATATTTGTCACTTATTTTGTTTTCATTAAAATCAGAAATGTATAGCAGAATGGTGGCATGAACGAGCGTTGTTGAGGAGACGTGAAGGGGGAGGGGCTGTCACGCCTGCGCCTGTCGCCATCCTTGTCTCTCCTACTCTCTTATCCTCAAGCGGTCGCCCAAGGATGACTCATTGTCTTCAGCCTTTACCATGGGAATATGTCGAGGTTAAAACCTTATTATGTTTTTCTTTCATGTTTTCGTTTTACTTTTTTAGAACAACTATTCTCTTATATTTTAAAATGAATTTCTGTTTATATATATCCCCATCACAATTTTGCACCCCTTACCCCACGAAAAGTCTTGCACCCTAGGCTACAGCCTAGAGTCAGCCTGTTGGATAGTCAGGCTTTGAACTTATACCGCTCTGGTGGTTTACATGGGAAAAACAAATGCATTCACAGAGTAATACAAAAGGCTGATTCTGAGAACTTCCCAAAACCTTGTGTACAGATACCAGTCAGAAAGTAATTAGCACAGCTATTCTAAGACCTCTCCTGCCTCAGGTGTAGAGATTAGTGTAACAGTATATGAAATGAACACCCAAAGTCACCTTTTTGTAATGCTAAATGCAATGTATAGTAAGTCCGCAGAGGAATGGCACTGAGCACGAAGTAACTGCTTGACCTCTCTCCATCGCTGTGCCAATGTCTCCGCTGATTACTGTTTCGGGTGCATTTGGGGACATGTTGCCCTCCTTAACAAGATTCTCCTCTTGAGGTCTGCGGCTTTGTAGTTGTGGCGAGAGGTCGTTTCCTGTGGGTTTAACCAGATGAAAGAATAACCTGCTGACCCTACGATAGAGGAGGAAGAGGCCGACTGCGTCTATTACCTCATTCATCCACCACTACGGCACTGCTGGGATTGTTTGCTGTCATTTATAATAAATGTCACAATATGGAGGCGGTGGTGATCATGAAAGTGGCCGAATGATAAAACATTAAATATAAAACAGACCTATTTTTTGTTTCACACCTGTTGTTACTATTATTACTCTTTATTGTATATCGCCAGTATTTACGGCCGCACCGTACAATGCGGGAGCACCCTCTGAACAGTAGCAGGACGTGAAGGGACCTGGGGCTTACAGCCTAAATATTTATCTTCAAACAGTTAAATCTGTTTGAAAATATGAAACGAGATGGATTTAATGAAATCCTTACAACCACTTTTAGGAAAACATTAGAAGATCCGTCGCTAATTCACGTTGCTCTGAGGTTGACCTGGCCAATCTGCGTTGTGAAACTACAACCCCCAGAATGCTTTGCCAGTAGATAGCCAGCTGATAGCTGGCAGGTCATGCTGGGAGTTGTAGTTTCACAACACCTGGGTATCCACAGCTTGCTTAGGGCTGGACCTTCAAGGTGGTTTTGGACTTTTATCAGTGGTATTTTCCAGGGTCGTTGTCATCGTATGTTTTCCCGTGAAGCTTCAGATCACCGTTCTCCCTTTCCAGCAATACTTTATATGACAGCGTCCGTGTGTCACAGTACCCAGGTGCAAAACAAAATTTCTATTTCCACCCCTTTGCATCACCACATGGTTTCCTCCCAACGGCTGGATTCACTCCTAACTCTAACGGGTGCCAAAATCCAAATCTGCTAATAGTTGGGTTTGAGGCGGTTATCCAAGAATTAAATGGATTCATAAATATACAGTAAACTGTTCGACTGCTCTTATTTTTCCATTGGATGAATATGAATAAAACCTCTAGTATATGACGGACAGCGCATAATATCCTCGTACCCACTTTGCGGGCACTGGCCTTTCTTCTACGTTCTCATAACACCTAGGCCGTCTGACAAGCCTCTGTTTATTTAAATACAAGGGCTTCCGTGCCGTTCCTTACTAGGGTCCCCTTTCAGGTCCTGCCTTGAGAGCGGTCCCAGGCAGTGTCCGGGCCGTGGAGGGGGCAGGAAAGAGCTGATAAGACCCCAGCGTGCAGGAATCCTCCTGCTTATCAGCCAGGCGCACATGGGGTCTGCAAGTACATCCTCTTCCTGAGAAAGGGGACACAAGACATAAACCAACCAGCACTTCAAAAGATGCCTCAACTTTCTGCAACCTTGGTGCGAGGTGGGAGTAAAAGTGGGGAGAGGGCGCCCTGGGAAGAGGGAGCCCATCGCTCAGCAGCGTTGGACGTGTGAATTGCAGAATTAACCCCTTCAGTGCCTTGCACTATCCAAGGGAGGCAGCCAGTTATTTGATTTGGATACTGCGTAAGAATAGGAATAAATTGTCCTGCAATGAGTTTAATTGATTAGAATTTCATACGTAAGGAAACCGGTCTCCTTTTTTATTCCTTTCCTGAGCAGAAAATCGGGGCTCCCCCCGACATTTCTGTTATTGCCGGCCATGGCTTTCTTGTGGGTGCCAAGCGTAGTACAGGCTACAATGCCTATGCCTGCTAACTTCAGGATGCATTATAATCCAGATTCCACAGAAACCTATAAAAGTAATTATACTGACTGATTATCTGGAGGAAGCTGGCACACGTGTGTCCCAGTGTACATATCTGATCTCTGGAATCCCTACATAGTGTCTTGTTACATTACATGTGCACACTAACGTGTCAGGTGTTCTTTGTAACGTTATACCTTTAATATAGTGTTGATTCCCCGAGCTGCTTGGTGCTGTATAATTGCATCGTGCAATGACCAGTTCTCCATGCAGCTCCAGACGTTGGCATTAATTATTGTTAGTCTTTATATGGTGCCAGATTATTGGGTTGGGTTTGACTGTACAGAGCTTGTTTAATCATTCAGTCCCTGCCGCAGGAGAGCTTACAGTCTAATCGCTCTACCACACAAACATCAACCAACTTTCTTTATTGTGGGAGGAAACCCATGTATACACAGGGAGAACATAGAAATCACATGCACTGGTTGGTATACAAGCATACACCCAGTGCTCGGGGACAGCAATGTTAACCACTGTGTAACCGAACCGCTGCCGGGCGGTGTTTACTGTTACCTGCTCTTATATGATTATTTTGTGCTTCCTAAATTACTATGTGACCACTAATGATATATGGAGAAAGTGGCTCTGTATTGGGGACCACCATGGTCCATATGTTTAATAAACAATGAAAAAATTAACTCTTATAGTACAGTTTAAGTGATCAAACCTGCTAATACATAACACAGAAAGACAAAAACCCTTTATTCCATTAACCAGAAAGCCAGTCCTCTTAAAAGGAACATATTGGCACGTGGACATCACGTTAGATCAGCTCTGTGACCTCTCACATGATTTGCTTCTTACACGATTGAGAAAACAGCGGCCAATTAGAAAGCATGATCACCGCACCAAACGCAAGATTGTTTCAAACGTCTACTGGACGACCAGCTCTGTTCTGCTGCTGAACACATTGAGGTCAACTGCCCGTACTGTTGTCTTCTCTGTTCGGCTGCTGGACCCTAATCCTGGGTATATGTCGGCAGAGGATCCAAACGAACCAGCTGTACTAATCGCATTACACATCATTTTTATATCTCAGGGCAGCTTTGAAAGTACCAGCTGTAGGTAGGTATTTGGTGGAGCATTCAGTCCACACAATGCTTTGTTTATGAGTTTATTTATACGTCGTCACGGTCTGATGGACCGGTGATTCAGCATACCGTCTGGACTTCTGGTAGATGAACGATATTCTGCTCCTTTGTGGTTCATTTGACAGAGCCGCAATCTGTGCAGGACTAGCTGTGTACCCCCTTTTCTGGGAGCTCTGGTGACCGAATCACTGATGTCAGCGAAACTCCTTCTTTGGTGATCTCGGCGACTTCCTTGGTGGCAGCAGGCGCTGCCAAGACTGTCGAGTTCATGTCTCCACCTTCCTTTGTCTCTCAATCCACCCGTACCGCACCACCGGTAGCTGCACAAAAGGCCAGTCGCCAATGGCTGCTGTAATATTAGTGGCTGATAATGCTTCTGGTTTAACATAGCCACACCCACTTCCCCTACCACACCGCTGTGTTATAGGTAGACACTCTATAAATAAAGGATGATAATATTTGAGCTTAGTGCAATACAGTTTATTTTATTAGATATATTTTACGCAGTTGTGAGGCTTCAGTTACAGATGAGTCTGGAGCACTGAAATGACCTTTGTTGTTGGTTGAGGTTGTTTTGATGGTTTGAGAAGATAAACGGTCTCCTGACTGCCCCAGGCCATGTCACCTCTCGTGCTGACACTTTACCTGGTCTGTTGCTGTTAATGTCTGGTTACAGCGCTTCGTTACCATAGCGAGTGTGTTGTGTCCTCTGTTGTCCTTGTACCAAGATTCTAAGCTGTGTGAATCAAGTGTGAAATGGTTAAGGCTTGTAATGAGTACGTGTCCATCTGGGATATACACTGATCAGCCACAACATTAAAACCACCTGCCTAATACTGTTTATGCCCCCCTTGTGCCGCCAAAACAGCTCTGACCATCGAGACGTGGACTCCACAAGACCTCTGAAGGTGTCCTCTGGTATCTGGCACCAAGATGTTAGCAGCAGATCCTTGAAGTCCTGTAAGTTGTGAGCTGGGGCCTTCATGGCTCAGACTTGGTTTTCCAGCACATCCAACAGATGCTCAATCGGATTGAGATCTGGGGAATTTGGAGACCAAGTCAACACCTTGATCTCTTTGTCATGTTCCTCAAACCATTCCTTAACAATTTTTGCAGCGTGGCAGGGTGTATTATCCTGCTGAAAGAGGCCACTGCCATCAGGGAATACTGTGGCCATGAAGTGGTGTACAGCAATGTTTAGGTAGGTGGTACGTGTCAAAGTAACATCCACATGAATGCCAGGACCCAAGGTTTCCCAGCAGAACATTGCCCAGAGCATCACACTGCTTCTGCCGGCTTGTCTTCTTCCCTTAGTGCATCCTGGTGCCATCTCTTCCCCAGGTAAACGACACACACGACCGTCCACATGTTTTAAAAGAAAAGGTGATTCATCAGACCAGGTCACCTTCAATTGATCCATGGTTCTGTTCTGGCGCTCACGTGCCCACTATAGGCGCTTTCTGCACTCTGACCGGTTTGCGGCTACACAGCCCCATATGCAGCAAGCTGTGATGCACTGTGTGTTCTGACACCTTTCTATGATAGTCGGCATTAACTTATTCATCAATTTGTGCTACAGTAGCTCTTCTGTGGGATTGGCTGGGACTGCCTAGCCTTCGCTCCCCACGTGCTTCAATGAGTCCTGAGCGACTATGACTCTGTCGCCAGTTCACAGGTTGTCTTTCCTTGGACCACTTTTTGTAGGTACGAACCACTGCATACCAGGAACACAAGATGCTCTGACCCAGTCATCTAGCCATCATAATGTGGCCCCTGTCAAAGTCGCTCAGATCCTTACACTTGCCCATTTTTCCTGCTTCCAACACATCAACTTCAGGAACTGAATACTCACTTGCTGCCTAATATATCTCACCTTTAACAGGTGCCATTGTAACAAGATAATCAATGTTATTCACTTCACTTGTCAGTGGTTTTAATGTTGTGACTGATCGGTGTACAGTTAGAGTGAAAAGATTACAGCTGATTTGTTTATACATGTAGAATCCAGCTTCTATAGAAAATGGTAATCTAGGTACAGAACAATGACAGGCTTACCTTTTTTTAAGTAGGCTTTCTCTTTATCTCTGTAAATGTTCGGAAATCCTTCTTGTTCAAAACAGCCTGTCACCGTTACAACCCAACACCAGGGTAATTCTGTTTCCAATGTGCCACAGCAAACCCAAACCTTTCTGTAAATGGCAGAAGTATCTAAATCTCTCTATATACAATCGTTATTCAGCGTCGGATCTTCAGTCACACAGTGAATAGACCGATTGTACGCACCCGTTGTGCAAGATGTTTATGGAATAGTTAACGAGTATGCTCAACATCCATCTACTACTTCTGAAAGAATAATCCTCTTTTTATTTCTAAAGTCCTTAATGTGTGCAGTGAAGACCACCCAGTAGGAATCTGGATAAAGGTGTTTGGGCCGTTCTTGCCAAGGCCGGCCTTTGAGGTATTTAAAATGTGTAGGTCAATAGGGAGCAATAAACAGGGACAATTATAAGCTCTTTAGTAAATCTCATAATGGAATGTATTTGTAACAAAAACAAGATGGTAGAACGATTTTGGCCCAACTTTTTTTGCCCATTTCACTGGATTTATTTTCAGGACACATCTGTGTCCTGACCAAGAATGATTAAATCACTTTCTGATTATACTAAGCATTTACTTTTCAGTGAAATATTTTCTAACAATACGCCTCCGCTTTCTCCGATATACCCTTTCTCTGAAATGTGTCATGTTTTTGAATCTCTCCTCTCTTGGATCTGGATAAAGCCCTGTAGATTGGAACCCTGGTCTCGGTCAAAGGTGACCATATGCCATGCTTTTCCTATGGCCCTTTGGATCATTTTAGACTTCACCAGCAGCAAATCACTGTTTGTGTGGGCTTAAAACAACCAACAAATCTCTATTGACATCAGACGTCTATTAGGATTGAGGAAACTTGCGGTCCGCTAGTGATCTGTCGGACCTGTGCGTACAGTCATCGTCCCACTGGCCTAGTTATGCTCCGTACGGTGTGGCCGTTGGGTTCTGGGGTAGATTTGTTTCCTCTGAGTTTTGTTTAACCAGGCAGAGATCTGCCTATGTATGACTGCTTGTCCATCCCAAACCTTCATCCAGTGCTACACTCTTTTTTTTTTTTTTTTTTAATTTGCCATGTTCATGCCTGCCTGAAAACGTTTCTGAACTTAGGACTAAGAGTTCATATTAAATATATGTTTATATGCAAATGTTAGTGATACCTCCAGAGATTCTTGTGTTGTCTTTTAGCAGGCTTTCGATCATTGTAATCATTTACTCTAGAACTGCATCTCGGGAGTTACAGCATCTTCATAAGAAAACATTTCTGTACACCAAGACAAACAAGGGCCCAGTGTACGTTGTAGGCACAGCATGATTGTATGTACAAGGCAGGATTTCACCTCTCTGCCAACTCGGTGCCCACGGCTAACGCTTGTGTGTGCTTTGGTAACTGTGCTTTGTGCTACCATTATTTTTAAACTGGAGTTAGCAGAGAAGTCTCCTGGTTTCCTATCTCTGATTAATTTCTGGTAATATGGGAGAGAGAAATGTTTCCCCCAAAGTCTGTGAAATATCTGGAAAAAATACTAGATCAGTTTGTTTTAAAATAAATTCTATGTAAAACTAAGAGGAGGGGGGGATCACTGGGGGAGCTGAGGGCCTGGGACAATGCAGCGAGAGGTTAAACAATAGCGCTGACTCTCAGTTGTTCTGTAATAGGAGACAATTCTTTATAGACAAACTGTAACCGAGCCTGTTAGATAAACGTTGTATTAGAATTTATTTTGGTGTGTATTCTTCCGAGTGTGGGTTCACCATCGGTCTGTCTCCTTGGGTCAGTCAGGGCACCGGTCATCTAACATGACAATCGGGCAAGTTTTATTCACTTATGTTACAAGTATTATTCCAGGTAAGTTGATTTTTTTTATTTTTTGTTTTTTATTTTTTAAACTGAACTTTAGACTAACAAAGTACAAAGTTCTTAGTTGTTAGGGTTGAGTTGCAATTTTTTGTTTTATCTTTTTTTAAAAATACAGTTGTACTTTCCATATGTCCTGTTATTCAGTGTAATTCCAGCAATTAAAAGGGCTGTTAATGAAACACCTCAAAAGTCTGTATTTATCAACCCAGTCGGGTGCTGAAGTTGTGTTCTTACTTGGGACAAGCCAAGAACTATTATGCGTCATTAATAGTCGTCAACCAGACGTGGCCGATGTAAGATTATCGCTGGATGAGTCCGGTTTGACCTCAAAATAAAGCACAATTTGGAAATGTTATTTAGTCCCTTTCAGATTATTGAATAATGTGTTTACTTGCAATTCCACAGTCTTATAATTTGCCAGAAAATTGGTTAACAATCATGTTTGCAAAATGACTCAATTATTAACCACTGCTCTTCAGCTAGATTTTCGATCATTGCAAATCTGTTGTCCAGTCACGTGATGGGATTCTCACTTGGCCTCCCCAAATGTTGCAGTTCCTCTGTCCACTCCCAGTAAACCTGAAATGGGCCTCAAAGGACCAGTGTGAGAGATGAAGCAGCGGAGGACGATTGCTTCCATTTATATTCTCATCGTCTGGCGCGCGGTGGCAGCCTTTGCTGCTCGACTATTGTCCCAGTACACGTGTACGACAACGTCACGTGTACCTTCAACGTGACTGCATTAACCCCCTTGGCTGCCGGTACAACCGTCTGCGCCTTTCAGCACAGATAAAAGGTTCGCTGTGCGATAACCACTTTGGCCTCCTGACCCTTGTGAATTTACAGTAATAACGCATAATGCAGACAATCCTAATTGTATATGTTTTTTTCATACACTTTTTTCATACTTTTTTTCATACTTTATAGCCACGGGTTACAGAGCATTCCATTCATTATAAGTCATGTGCAAATGTCTTTTTGTTTGTGACTGACACCAATTACATGTTATTACTTTGTGGAATAACTGTAGGCTGATGCCTTTACTGAACATCTGTATAGTCGTCTTACTCAACCTGGTCATACTCTAATGTGCTGATCACACAATCACGAGACTTTAAATGAACAACTTTTGGGGGATGGTTCAGAAGGATCCTCTCCAATAAATTATTTTTATATCAGGTTTGTGAAGGAGCCTTACCCAAAAGCCTTTTGTAGATTGTTAGAGCTGTCCTACAACGCCTTGTCAATAACGTTTAATAAGATAAGTGCATAGAGGCACTTGGGATACAATTGGTGACCAAAACAAATTCAGTGTTTCACTGTCGTCGAATCGTCTCTCAAAGGTTGTGTAGAAACAAATTCTAAACACAATTGTCTTTTTAACTGTCTGCTAAAATTAACAGGACACATTTACATTCCAAACAACTTTTTATACCATCTAAATGTGGGTGGGGGGTTTGTACCAGTAATAAGATTCATGAATTGGCTCACTCAACATAGTACTATTGGCAAAAATTGGCCAATCATTCTGTGAATGGCAACAGAGGGAGATTGGCTTGTGTCTAGGGAAAATGTAACACCTAAAAATGAAGTATTATGCCTACTAAAATATGGCAAGTATTTTGGACATTTCTGTATGGGTTATGATTCGAAGAGTCATTTTAACCCGGCGTCATTGTGGGGGAAAGTTGTTACACGGACATTGAGATGGGTCATTATGACCCGGGTGTATTTTATGCCTGATTTTTTAAATTTTAAGGATGTTTTTAAAAGATTTTTAGTATATTTGGAATAATGAACTATTGAATGAGATATTTTGGTTAAATAAGAGAAAAATTCAAAATTAACAACTTCTGTGTTATTGCTAGTATCTTAACAAAAAATAAACGTCAACTAAAATTAAAAAATGTTTCGTTGACTATGAGTATGAGATGTTTGAAAATTAAAAACAATACAAAAACAAAATCGGCCTTCAACTAATCTGTTCCACCCAGCTACGAATGCTGCAATATGAATTCAGGAGTTCCGGGCATATAAATTTTGTCACATGCTTGGCATTTATGAGTGGTCTTGCGATCTTTTTCAGTGGTACACACTTGACATCTTTTCCGAACTTCTGGTATTTTTGCCGGTGGCTCCTCTGGAGATTCTCCAGTGAAATCTCTAATTCTTTTGCGCTTTTCTCTTGGTAAACGAAATCCATCTTTGCGGATGCTTAAGTGTTTATTCAGGAGAGGAAGATCCAATGTTTTGATGAATTAATGTCGTTTTTGCGACACAATATTATTATTACACTGATATATTGTGATCGCATGGATTCCAGCCATAATTAGCATGGCATAAAAAATAGTCAGGGGCCATTTTCTCGAATTGCGGCTCACGTCCTATGTCGAACAAAGCTCGTCTGCAACATCTGCTCAAAAGAATAAATAAATCCTCCCATACTAAAATGGCACGAAATTGTTACACCGGCATTGAGGTTGGGTCACACTAACTTTTTGGGAGTTTGCGCCCATCCACTTCTCTGCGCTGACGACTGCTGACTGAGTGGTAGTGGGAGGGGTCTTAAATCCAGTTACCGAGATGTTTGGCAACGCCTCATAACTAAGTAAAACGATGCACATAATTTAAAACGCCCCGGGTCATTACCCAACCTCAATGACGCCGGGTTAAAATATAAAACCCAACACAATCTTCACTTACAAGACTAACCCATGTCTGGGACCCCATCCTTTCAGGAAATACCTAGTACCAAGTACCTGAGCTATAGACTAACCCAGTGGATCCCAAACGATCTCAGTTCAAGGCACCTTAAGGTCTTTATAATATTTTCAAGGCACGCCTAAGCCATAATATCTACCAAGTAGTCCCCTGCCTTGCTTACCACTGCCCTGGCTGTGGCACCCCTGTGAGATCATTGCGGCACCCTAGGGAGCCGCAGCACACGGTTTGGGAACCACTGGGCTAACCGGTTGCCGATGGAGCACTTGTAACACTGTTTCTCCCCCCCCCCCCCCCCCCCCCATCTGTCCATTGTTGCCGATTGGATATTTGAGGGTTGGGTGCCAGCTTTTTAGGATAAACTGTCATGATTATGATATTGGTATTTCTTACGTTCTCTATAACACATACAGGTAAATATCTCTGTGAGTATAATGGGAAAAAAAGTACTTGGCACACAGCAGAGTTCTTACATGTTGTGAAAACTATTTCCAGATAAATATATTTTGGGTTAGAAGACTTTGTGACCTGAAAACTGACATCACAATGGACTCATCAATTAAACACGGTGAAGAATTATCCGTCGCTGGGTTGTGTACCTGTACGCTTCAGAGTCCAGATTTGTTGGCTCCTTACCACGTTCTATATTAGAGCGAAGTAACATTTAGATGGAATTACGTTTTGTTGATTTATATTTTAATTTCAGGCCCTTAGTATGTGCGGCACTCTATAATAGTCGCATAGTTAGTGTGGCTATCATATTAGGAAAGTCATGATGGTAGCTACGTTTTCTCATCTACCTATACATAATACCTGCCTTATCCAAAGCAGCTGTAGTTGTATTTTATATTGATAAAGGCACCCTCTGACATTGTATATCGATACTCTGCAAATATATCCATGCATGCCCATTTTCTCTCATCCATTGAAGAATGGACCTATGTTTAACGGGCAATCATCACAGAACTTTCTATTTAGTATATATTGGGCACAGATCTCTTTATTGTATAGTATTTGGGGGGATGTCAGTCAATTTATAGATCAAAAGCTTTAATTTAAAGATGCAATGCCACATAGAAATATTTATTTTTGTTTTAAATAGCAAGTTAATTGTTCTTAGATTTTTCTTAGAGGATAGTAATTTCTCTTAGATCTTCTTCTACAGATCATTATCTCATTTTCAAAATCTCTCTGGAGGGTAAGCAAAATGGCTGCAAAACACAGTCAGTCAGTCTTACACAGATACAGGCTCTTGGCATGTCATGTGATGGCAGAGGGAGGAGAAGGAGGATGTCCCCGAACAGACTGAGCTCATAGGGGCATTCCAAAGACTCTCTGCTCACTGCACTGTGTGCCATATGACTGTGGTTGCCATGGTAGTAAGAATCATAAATCCTTAATAGCAGACTGAAGAAACAAACGGGGGGGGGGGGGGGGGGAGTAAATACCAACATTCTGCTCATAGCCTGCCACAGTGATTTATTTTTAACAAAAAACTGCCCACTAACATCGCTTACAACGATTTAGGTTTCCTTTTCATTATTGTTTCATTGGAGTATATTACATATGAACCTCAGGTAAATTGCACCTCTTGCATGGATTTGTGTCGTCGTACGGCGAATTATAAGGAGAGATTTTTAGTCAATGACCAAAAGTGTTCAGGGACAGCAATAGCCAAACAAAACACACTAATCAAATTACTAAAGATCAGGACATCTGTAACACAGCAATCTATATGCTAAACTACCGATTTATTTCTGTTTCATGTGTATTAAAACCTCTAAATTGCTGGATTTCTGTCCTTCATCGCTCCGTTAAATGTATCCAGGCAGACCTGTTTGCCGTTTGGTCTGTTCCATTGTGGCTTTGTGGTAACAGCCACTTGCGTGTGACGACGGCATTTCTTGGGCTCTGCAGTAATGAGTAACGACCCCTTTGTAGAGTCTACCTGTTATTTTGAACAGATCTTTTCTTTTTTTTTTTTTTTTTCACATTGCCTAAATAATTGGCCTGAAAAAAAACAAAAGACAGAGAAAACAGCTGGATTGAGCTTAAAAGGCCAGCACCACATTGCCATGGGGTTGCCACCTGCACCGTTGTGCTGCTCAGCTGTTAGTGAAAACATCACGTTCCTACTTGTTTACTGCGCAGTAAATTGGAATGCAGGTATCGCTCTCTCACTTCCTCCTCATGACATCACCAATCTATTTGCCTGATGGGTTAACGAGGCGTAAGAACAAAGGAAGAGTATGAACCTTTTTTTTTTTTCCTTTCTTTTTTTTCTCTCCCTCTCCTCTTTAAAAAAGGCTCTAATTAGGCACATTCCGTACCCGCCACACGTGGCAGTTTGTGCGAGCGTTTGATCATGTGACCTCCGTTTCCTTAGGTAAATCAGGTCAGCGCTAAGCCGTAGGGCCAACTGACTGATGCTATCACTTAACCTTTTTATTTCCGGTGGTAGTTTTTTTCCACCGTTCGTGTGATATTCTTCTGATACGCAGAATCATTCTTCTTATTCCTTTACCCTATATCTATTGTCATACTGTTTCTTTGTGTGACAGCGATTATTGCAGAGAGTTAATATCTCCGCCGTTCACACATCTCAGTATTAAAAGGGGAAGCCATTGTAACGTAAAGGAAGATATTGTTGGTTTTCTTTCGTCTCGGGTCTAATTAGAGCGTTCAATGAAAGCCCACACTTATATCTTTTTAAGTACGTATAATTTGGGCTTTTAACAGAATCATGATAAATGTGAAGAATTCCTACAAGTTTGTACAATGCTAATATCAAGCCTGAGTAATACGCCCGTGATTACCTCTCAAAGCTAATGGTGTTGGACCTTTTCGTGGCCTTCAGCAAATGAGGTCACTCAGCAATTGCTTGTTCTTCAGAAAATGAAAGTATCCGTAATTGATTTAAAGAGAAATATTCTACTTATACTTGACCTTGTAGCCCGAGGACCACTTATGCGGTGTCTGTAAAAGGTACATATTGTTATATAGACGCTCGTGCTTTTAGTCTTTGTTCTCACATAGGTAACAATCTAGTTTGTGTTTTGGGAGAGGGTTCGGCAAAGAGAACACAGGGATTTTATCTGCTCTTATGTCGATCTGTCAGAGGAATCTAATCAGGATGTTTCTAGAATCCAGTTTTTACTCCTTTTTTTTTTCTTTTATATAACCAGCGTCATTAAGTATTAATTACTTAAGGACAAATTTACCTTGTATTACTTTACTAAAAAATGGAGACAGCAATGTGAGATACACTTCTCTGGTAATCCTGTACTTCATCTACCTGTGTCCCTCTCACTGCTATACAGATTGTAAACTGTTCTTGAAATAATCTGTCCGTGTGTTAAACTAGATGTACAGCACTAGTGTGTGTGTGTGTGTGTGTGTGTGTGTGTGTGTGTGTGTGTGTGTGTGTGTGTGTGTGTGTGTGTGTGTGTGTGTAGAGATAGATGGAGCTATATAACATCTAGATAAGTGTTGGGCAAACTTTTTCAGGAGCGGGCCGAATAAAAAAGAAAAACTTTATGGTGGGCCAATAGAATTTATTAACAAACTCAAATATCGAAATAGGGTATAGCGATATTATGCAATTACCTTTTGGAGGGTAGTACAATCGCATGTAACTACCATGGATGGTGACAGTCCTGCGTCTGGTGCCCGATGGATGTGCAAACGTGGTATGCGTGTGAGAGATGGCATACCATGGGGTCGCAGGGGGCTGCAATCGTCCACTCATCCGGATGTATGGGAAAGGCGCTGTTCGCTAGGTGCCCTTGTATGTTTGC
The DNA here is from genome assembly GCF_038048845.1 of Mixophyes fleayi. NCBI lineage: Eukaryota > Metazoa > Chordata > Amphibia > Anura > Limnodynastidae > Mixophyes > Mixophyes fleayi. Next base: position 21,908,050 of record NC_134404.1, on the reverse strand, counting down.
TGAAGCGCCTGGTAGAGACGGTCCGCGCATGCGCGGTGTTCGCGAAAAAAAGAGGAGGAAACTACATAGTGAAGTGCTGCGATAGAATTATTCGCAGCAGTTTCTCGGGCCGGATAGGACTTCTAAGTGGGCCGGATCTGGCCCGCGGGCTGTAGTTTGCCCATCACTGATCTAGATATATAGTTAGAAAAATGATTCAACCCTTTGGCCTTTTTCCCCATATTATTATTTCTATCATTGAACCAAAATGGATTTATTTAGAAATTCTTACCGCTGATGAACACACTACGCACATCGTCTTACCGCTGATGAACACACTACGCACATCGTCTTACCGCTGATGAACACACTACAGCACATCGTCTTACCGCTGATGAACACACTACGCACATCGTCTTACCGCTGATGAACACACTACATACATCGTCTTACCGCTGATGAACACACTACGCACATTGTCTTACTGCTGATGAACACACTACGCACATCGTCTTACCGCTGATTAACACACTACGCACATTGTCTTACCGCTGATTAAAACACTACACACATCGTCTTACCGCTGATTAACACAATACATGTGTAATTATTTTTCTTAACTGCAAATGCCAAAAAAAGACAACTCATTATATAAGCGTTCACCCCCCTGGTTTTATTAGCTGGTATTATCAGGCACCGCTGGGGAAGTTTCTGTCTGTATTACACACCTGGACGCTGCAATTCTCACTCATTGTTTGCATTGTTACTTGGCTGGAACATTGGTGAACAGCAATTTTCTTCTCCCAAATCCTACATCTCATACAGACGTGATCTGTTGTCCCTCCAAGACTTGTCTACATCATTTTCCATTATCAGGCACTTTATTTTGACCGTTTTTGCTGCCCCTGAAACACTCCTCCCCCATAATATTATTCTCCCACCCTGGGATACATTGTGTTCTTCAGGTCATATACGATTTCTCTCCTCTCTCACGTGACTTCTGTAAAACTGTAGGTTAGATTTTACGTGATATTTCTTCAAAAATGGTTTTATTTTTTACATATTCTCCTAAAACGCGTGGTCTATCTCTGCCTAATTCTGTCCTCTTGGTGGTACCTAAGAAGTGCCCTTTTTTGGCAACAGACAAATTTACAATTATACCGTATTCTTTCTTTTTTTATTTATGATGGACTCCGGAGGATACTAAGCCATTGAAATCGTATATCCTTCACTTGTTTGGTGCTGTTCTCCGATATTGCCTGGAATGTTCTTTGATCTTCATGATGAAGATGCATCTGCAACTTGAGCAATGCACAAACCAGTCGTGGAACCTCTCACTGACGGCTGTATTTATTTTTAAGCAAATTGAAACATATTTTTTTTTATCTGTATACATTTGGACTCCAGTCAATTACGTGATGATAGGTTTTATCGTCTTGGTAAAATGGTTGAATGCTTGTTTGATTAATTGTGTGTTGCGCTGTACAGAGAACTCATTCACATCAGTCCCTGCCCCACTGGAGCTTACAGTCTAAATTCCCTAATATAGACACACACTCACACACAGACAGAGAGGGAGACAGACAGACAGACAGGTAGAGACTAGGGTCAATTTTGATAGCAGCCAATTAACCTACCAGTATGTTTTTGGAGTGTGGGAGGAAACCGGAGCACCCGGAGGAAACCCACACAAACACAGGGAGAACATACAAACTCCACACAGATAAGGCCATGGTTGGGAATTGAACTCATGACCCCAGTGCTGTGAGGCAGAAGTGCTAACCACTGAGCCACCGTGCTGCCCAATTAATTTGTGAGGATCATTGGTTAAGAGGTCCCAAATAAATCCATCTGGTCAGGCCATAAAATATGTAAAATGCTGAAGTAGTGCACATTTCTTACAGCCATTTGAATCCTCCTAATATTTCGAACATGTCAAACGGCCAAGTAAGAAACATGTAATACTAGCTGAAAGTAAAACAAAACATGTGCTTATAGGAATTGTTCTTGTTCCTCCTTAGACTTTCACATCAAGATCATCCTAAAACACAGTACACTATACTATACAATAACCACAACCAAGATAACTTGGTAATAACATGCACGATAGATGCTCTAATAAACTTAAGAACCAACACTTTACCGATATATACCGCCGCCGTTCTCTCCAGTTTATCACCACTGTGTACAGATTGCAAGTAAGAAAAAGGATTTCATTAAGTGTTTCAATGTACTGAAATCCCAGTAGGTGTATTTTCTGTATGCACGGAGCGCTTTCAGATGTTGCAATGTGTAAAATTAAAGCTTTGTAATAGGATTCCTAAGGTCTTGCTCATGCAGGATTCTGCATCATTTCATCCTCTCAGTGCATGAACATATATACTAAGTATGTGAGCATTTTCATTACATGAAATGAGGGTCGGTGCACGTGTGTATATGAGAACACATATCCCCATGTACATATCCGTTGCTGTAAGGTCAGATCTGAGACGGGAATGTCCAGTTTAGAACAGGACGAAAGACCCCAGGAGTTAAAAAGTACATTTAAATAAAATAGTGATTTGTGTCTCACATGTAAGCACTGTTAGATAATGAACAGGCCTGTCCTGACACTAGCAGTCATTCGTGTCTTTAGAACATCACATTGTTGTATTAACGATGTACAACAGGACAGACTAAACTGGTTGCATCTCGTAAGATCAGTTCCACCGCGCTGCTACAGTTTGAGCGTTCTGCTCATTACAGAAATTGCGCGGTGGTTTTTAATTCTTTATGACTGAGAGCAGCAAAGGAATCATATGGTTAAGTTCTTCCTTATGGTAAAAAGTGGCACAATGAAGAAAGTCAATTAAAGAGGTAAATTTATTGTTTTTTAAAAATCTTTTTTGAGGCCAAGAAAAGGTAGTTTGTGAATGTTTAATCTTTTACTAAACTTTAATATACAGAGCAGCAGACATTTTATAGTAAAAATTCACTTAATTTCTTAATAAATTTCTGTTTTAGAGAATCTATTATACTTTATACTTTTTTTCTGAGTTTTTTTTTCTTTCTCTTTCTTTTGGGTGCAATTTTTTAATCTATTTATAATATTTGTGTTATTTTAGACATAAATTCAAAGCCCTCCATTAATTGCCATGCTATTTAGAGTTCTTGCTGCCAGGAACGCCCCTCTGCTCTATTTCCTCCTGGCCGATGGAGTTAAATGAGGAGAATGGGGGGAGGGATGTCACCTTTATAATTTTGGACCATTATTTTTCTCCACTTTTATACAACATCGTCCACAGTTTAAGGAATACAAGGCAATAGTCTTATTTCTCTCCATTCTATCTTACTTCCTCTAAATACCTAAGGGATATATATGATCAGAGATGAATCACGTTTAAATGAATGTAATTCCGTAGCTGAGTTCTAGAATCTTTCTATACCTGCACTGTAAACACCAGTATTTCTCGCTTGTGGTTTATTGGTGCTATTGCACAGCTCAGACTTGTCTCGACAGCGACCCGGAACTTTACACCTTCTTTTTCTAACAGGTGCAAAAGTTGTTTGTCCTGCTCCCATCTGTAAGGAAAACACATTTTATGTGTCTGTGATGAGTGTAAAAGTCAGAGGTAATTAGTGAGGGCAACTAAAGGCCAGCGAGAGGACATGTGACCGTTGTAGTGGTTAAACATTACACTGATTCCCTGAAAAACCTCAAGGATTGGTAAAACATGTTTTGGGCAAGGTAGCAGATGTATAATCTGGATATAGTCTATACTTTGTGACGTTGTTAACTTCTACCAATCCTGCATTCCCTCCAGAAAACATTGTTTTTGCATCACCCGCCCAAGAAAGATCTACTGAATGAAGATGTGTCGGGGTAAAAAATGGACATAGACATCATCTTCTGACCAGCAGCAATGACGTGTCCTATCCATCCATGGGGGATTTAGGTTATCCTATAGCGTTCAGTTCCTTGGTATAATATTGACCCACATACTCTGCAATATTGACACATTTTTGGCTTCTATATGAGTGACGTACCCCAATTGACAAGTTGTCGGATGACCTCTTTCGGACTGCACGTGCGGCCATCTAACAACCTCACCAAGACCACTATGTGATCAGCCCACTCTATTGGCTAAACTGGAAGCAGAGGTTGTCTCTCCGCACTCGAGTCCAGCGGCCTTCGGCAGCAGCCGCTACCACAAGGCCAACTTTATGTAGACATCTGAGTGTACGTGAACTGCGCTTCATACACTTTTTACTATTATGCTTTTATTCCTTTGTGTACAAGTAATTGTTTAAGGTAAAAAAAAAATACCCATGTTCATCTCTCCTGTTCTCAGGATGGTTTAATGATTAAATTGGCCATAACTCCAACAGTTCAGCTTAGAAGGCCGGTCACTGATAAAGTTGCCATGGGTGTGTGAGCAGGCAGCCTGCACTGCAGACAGTAGAGGTAGCGGGGCATCGAGATGGCATGGATCTCAACAAGATTAATGTCTCCCCATCAACTGAATAGTTTCCTAGGGCTGGCACCGACCTGCCTGTCTCCATGCCCTGCTGGCTCTGTGTGCGCTGGCCCGTGCTTATTACATTTCTTATCAACATAAAAGTTGGTGACCACGGGGGGTTCTTGTTTTGTAGGATCAAAACGCCTCTGTAAACCTGCCTGCTACAGCCAAAAGTGAGGGAAGGGGTGTGGGGTGGGGGGGGGGGGGGGAGGAGGACATGTTTGTACTGAGAAGAATTCTTACAGAAGCATTACTTCATATCAGTAGTCGGTTACAGTCATTAACCTGTCAGATTCGGAATTCAGAAGAGTAAGTGGAGACGGGTGTTGCCAGTTTTTAGTACCGGGGAGTGTCTGCTGATTGGCAAGACTGGTTCAGGTGGAAAATGGTGGCTTACAAGAAGCAGGTTGTCTACTTTCATATATATGAGGGAGTCTAGTATCCTCTTGTCTGCAGCTGTGCAAAGCTTGTTCCTTTTTATAAATGTGTGCTTTATATAGTGCCAAGATATTGATCTCCAAATAGAAGGGAACCTTTTGAGAGTTGCCAGAGTGCTGAAAGTTCATATCTGAACAATTTGGCCACTCACATCCAGTTCTGTTTAATCCCTAGTAAGTATACTTGGCATGACCATGACCAATGTGCAAGCTTTATTTGCATCACTTATTTTTTTCACTTTTAAAATTGGTTTAATGTACCGTGATTAGTGCATACTAACCCGGAAACCAGTGTATATGTGGGAATTGGTTCTTCTCCTGTGCTGCGGGCCACGTGCACATGTTCATCTTTTGTTCCTCATGGAAGCCTCTCTTACCTTGGGGCGGGGATCGGTGCTCCCCCAGAAACTGCAGCTGTGAGGAGGGTAAGGTTTCATGCTACCTAATGACTGGTCAATTTCAAGTCCCCATAATCGGCAATTGTTTAGAATGGCTGTCGTCACGCAGGGCCTGGAGAGCATCCCACAGAGAAGGCTGACAATTAACCATTTTCCTGAAAATATGTGAGCTCAATTTTGGAACATCCATGTTACATGGCACAGACATGTTTGGCGTTCAGTTTTTTGTTTTTTTTCAGCAAACTCCTCAAATTTAAGCTGAAAGGTGCAATTGTCCCCTTTTATGTTTAAGGCTACTTGCAGACTGACATTATTTATCGTTTATTTTTATTTTTTTGTAATTCAAAGTATTATGCATTAACCTTTAGTATAGCCTTGTTTAGCTGTAAAATATAGAGTAATGCCTAAACTCTAGTGAGAGACTGCAGAGAGGTTCCATCATCTGTCTACGTTTCCTCCCTGAATGAGCAGAGGCAGAATAAAAATGTTCTTTGGTGAGACTTGCACTCCGTCTCCATTTTCGTTAGGATGCCAATCCTCTAGCGAAATATCTATGCCGGAAAAGGTATTTTGGCTTGCGTTGCAGAAGTTTTTTCATTTTAGCGTGGCCCATCTTCTGGAGTTGGGAAAAGATAGTATTGTGCGTTTGAAAGCCAATTAGTCCAAACGGTAGAGGAATCCCAGTTCTCAGTCATAAAAAGAAAGGAAAGAGACATGACTTGGCATCCGAGCCTTTTCCCTTTTCTGACGATTTACTGTTATCGTTTATTTATATAGAGCCAATGTATTATACAGGATTTACCACTAATCGTGCTAGTTCGATCCTACCTCAATGGTGGTCACAATGTAATTCCCTTCCACAGGTGCACAAAAACACGTTCTAGAGCAGTGATGGCTAACCTGTGACACTCCAGGTGTTGTGAAACTACAAGCCCCAGCATGCTTTGTCAGCTATCAGCTAGTTTTCTACTGGCAAAGCATGCTGGGGCTTGTAGTTTCACAACACCTGGAGTGTCACAGGTTAGCCATCACTGCTCTAGAGGCAATTCATTAGAAACCAATTACGTGATCAGTATATTTTTGTCTACGGGACAAAACCAGAACCCATTGGAGTAAATTTGTGAAAATACGTTAGTTTGCCCTCATGATCTACACTTGTACTGGTGTTGGAGGGACCGTTGTCCTTCCTTTTTTTCTTTAAAGAATATCATTCAGTTGAATAAAGAGTCATCTTAGAACATTCATTAAAGTCCTAATATTTAAATTGACGACCCTTTAATGCATGCCGGGGAAACCTCCCCGAGATGATTGACATAAGAAAAAGTTGTGATCTGGAACTTTTTTGGATCCGTTTTGTGCCTCTCTTCATTTTGTTGGTATATTTCGGTAGAAATGTTCCCGTCGTCTGCCTCCATGATGGACATATGGCCAGTGGTATATCGATCAAACAATATATCATCTCTGCCTAATGATGTCTCCTCTGGGATTACACCAACAGAACTCTGACTTTGATGAATCTCTCGGTTGAAAGGCTACGAACATGTCAAACTTTACATTTAAAAGGAACGACTGAGACAAAAGTGTTGCCCAATGTCTGTCTTTAGCAGGACACCAGATGAATGAAAATAGTATTTATCCCAAAAAATTAGTTTACTTCAAAGTGGAACTTGATCTCCAGTTATTTCTCCTTTTGTCTGTTTATTTTTGTTTAACATAGCTTATAAAGCAGTTCTCTCCATGTAAAAGTTCCAAGACACTCTACGTTGTCGGAAAGTAATGGCTGGAACTGGAAAGACTTAATTAATACGCTTCACTTCTGACCGACGCAGAGTTTGACGGAAGATGAAAACCACACGGCCCATCAAGTCTCCATACTTTATTCCTATAACACATTCCACATTTAGAATAGTCTTAAGTCTATTCCAAGCATGTTTACATTCCCCCTACCATACTAGCATCTACCACCTTTGTTGGATGGCCATTCTACCTATCTACTACCCTTGTAGTATTTCTTCCTCAGATTTCCCCTGAACCTGCTACCCTCCAGTTTTAGTGCATTTCCTCTTGTCCTAATACTTCTCCTCGTGTGTAGAATGATACATTTGAAAACTTCTATCGCATTCACCCTTCACAGCTCTAAGCGGCTCATATTGAGGTTCTTTAGTCCTTCCTGGTAAGACCTGTGATGTAGACCATGCAGTTTGTGTATCTAATTTATTTATGCCCTCCTTGAGAGGTGGTCTCTAGAACTGTGACCTCTATATAGTGGCATCACCACGTCTCTTTCTCAGCTACGAATCACCCTTCCTATGCAACCTACCATCCAACTGGCCTGCTCTATTGCTTTGCTACGTTGTCTGCCTATCTTTTATGTCTCCCAAAATATTGACTACTAGATTCCTTTCCTCCCCAGTAGTTGATATTTTGGTGTCATTAATACTATATTCAGCTTTTTCATTTTTGCCTTTGCAGTTGCCACACTCTTCAACATTACTATAATCTATCTAAGTCATCAATAAAATGTGTCTATTCTGTTACATAACTTTGTGTGATCTGCGGAATAAAGAAAGAAGTACTTTCCCTTTGATACCAGTAGATATGTCGCCAATTAGGATATTAAACTGGACTGTACCAAGTACAGATCCGTGAGATACTCCACTGGTTCATTCTCTCTCGTGCTTTGCGCCGTCTCCCCCTCTCGTGCTTTGCGCCGTCTCCCCCTCTCGTGCTTTGCGCCGTCTCCCCCTCTCGTGCTTTGCGCCGTCTCCCCCTCTCGTGCTTTGCGCCGTCTCCCCCTCTCGTGCTTTGCGCCGTCTCCCATTAACTATAATGGTTGTCCATCCTTCAACCAATATCATAGCCACCTAACCACCTTCGAATCCAATCCCAAACTTTCGCATTTATTTATCGGTCTTCCATCTGGGACAGTGTCAAAGGCCTTAAAATCTAGCTGAACTACACCCATGTCTCCATATTTATCTATTACCATAGTCACCTAGTCGAAGAATCCGTTGTAAATTGCTGAATTTTTAACTTATGTCAGGTTCACTGATCTGTAGCCACTACGCCACTTACATATGAAATAAAGTTCATAAACATTCATCTTTTTTCCCCCTCTTGTTCCTAAAATTATTATGTAATTATTACAAACAAAAAACATAACGTGCTATTGAGATGCTAATTACGCTATTTAGGCAGATTGTATTTGTTTATTCTGTTAAAGCTTACTAGTCCACAGTAACCAGGCATTTAGTGATATATGTTGAACAGTTGTTAAAAGATTTTCATTCCACTTCATTGCAGGAAGAGGCGGAGGTCAGCCCGGAGGAATGCGAGGGAAAGAAGAGTCCCAGCCCTACAACCGAGGTTGACCCTGGAAACACAGTGACCAGTTCTCTATCGGTGAATGAATACTTTGCCAAGCGGATGGCAGAACTTAAGAAATCTCGGGCAAGGCATACTGAGCTCGCTCTGGAGAAAACAGAGCCCAACCCTGCAGACGGTATAGAGAGTTCTTCAAAAGAGATCAAGAAAAAATCCAAGAAGAAGCAGCGCTGCAAGACTGACAGTAACTCATCACTGGACTGTCCTGCGGAACCGGCACTGATGAGTAATGGTGATGGTTATGCCACAGAGAGTCGGGAGCCAAGAAAAAAGTCAAAGAGCGAGGACATGCAACATTCGGAGGATCAGGAAGAGGAACAGGCTCAAGGTGAGAAATTAAAAAAGATGAAAAAGAAAAACAAAAGGAAAAAGAAGATGTCCGACTGGAACGAGAAGGAAGAGGAGAATCCCGATCAGAGCGAGGAGAATTACACTGTGAAACCAAAGAAGAAGAAGAAGGAGAAATCTAAAGATTAGTACATATTTTACATCCTGGTATTCTGATTGAAACTGAATGTGGGTTTCCAGCCTTTTTATCCATTCACATCTAGGCTTTGATAAATTAATTTTTCCCCTTTTCCTCGTATTTTGCTGGCTGTTACTGCTGACTTGTCACTACCAAAACGAAAATATTTTCTTTCTTTTTTTTTTTTTAATATTGGAATCCAGTTTAAATGATATGATTGATGTACAGAATGAGGATATATCTTAGACCCATTTTGATAGCACAATTAATTATTTATACCCAGCAGTATCGGGGTCGTTACCCGATTTATAGATTTTGAGACTGTGTAAACTAACTCTGTGCGGGAGAGTGACATATTTGTGGTAGATATACCCTCATTGGCTTTATTAAAGGTTTGTTGTTTTTGTGAGACACGTCCTCTCCCCCACTTTTCGTACAGTAGATTTCTCCTGCCCTAAGTACCAATTCTGTTGGGTCTTTCCTCAGGCCTCTCACCATTACCGTTTACTGAAAGCCCCTTTTAGCTCTGTAGCATCTGCAGCCGTCCATAGCATTCACTGAGAAATGGAGGGACGGTGTGCATGCAGCAGCTCCTGTGATTGGCTGCGGATCCTATCCAATCACGTGCCACATTCACTTCCCATTCGGAACTGCTGTGCGCAATCTCCCCGGATAAAGTTGCAGTGATGCAGCAGCATTGTGAAAATCTCTGTGTACAGAACCCGTGTAAGAACGATGGATCTACAGAGGTCATGAAATACAATTTGAACACTCGATGACTGAAAGATCGGTCTAAGAAGACCTCAGGATCTATTTTTGTGGTGTTGGTGGACTGCACTGCCACATTTTAAATGAATTCTGGGGGGGGGGGGGGCAAAATAAGTTTATTTAAAAATGAAATTTCATTATTAAACCCTCCTGAGATTTTTCTACAAATGTTACTGATGTCTGAAGCCTTATTATACTGCTCCACCTTCTTCATCAACTCCCTTCTTTCAGATTTTTTTTTTTTTCATTCAGTTCGATAACTTTGTCTTAGATTGTTACAATTGGGCTGCTCCTTTTCAGCAGAATAGACTTCCGGGATGTGCTTTTTACAGGGTAGCTCTTTGAGTCGATGCATCACCTACTGGATTTTCAGAGAATGTTTGCTTGAGAACAAGCCGGTGTCTTAAAACTCAAGTGGGTTCAGCAATGAATCTCAGGCCTACTGTGTCAGTGGCATTACCCAGAAGTCCCGTGTACGAGAGGCTTATTTGCATGTTGCACCTGTGGGGTAAAATAAAAATCTCCCTAATTCTCTCTGTACTGTTCTTATTGTTTCTTTCAGGCTGCCTCTGACTAGTGAATTATTTATCAAAGTCTGTTCTGTGCTGGATAACAGAGCTTCTGGGAAATATCACCCTGCAGTTTTTTGGGTTTTTTTAATGACTGACCAATAAGAAGACCCTTCCTTCTCTCCACTCACTGTGCAACACATCTGGGTGCAATAAAGTTATTTTTATTTGATAGAAAAAAAGCACTTGTACGTCTATATAAGTTTATTCCTAAATGTTATATTTTTTTCTGGGGGCTGGGTAATGAGTACAACACGTCTTGTAAAAATGTGTCATTGTAGAGTAGACTGCAACCGTTTTGTTTGTGCTTCTCTTTCTTAGACTAGAGGCTCTGACTACAAATCTTGCACCTAGGCCAATTCTACATGAATCTATATTCCGTACGGCCACCAGTGTGATGATATCTGACCTTGCTCCATGGTAGATGTCTGCTTACCGAAATGATGCTCCCAAAATAGAAATACTTTCTTTTGTTGGGGGAAAAAAAGGTGCAATTATAGGATTATATTAATCTCTGACAGACTTTAAAAAAAAATAGGTTCCTGTTGATCCGTAGCCAGGTGTCCCTTTTGCCAAGCAGGTACGTGCTGTGCACAGCATAAGTCCGTAAGAAGCCACCACAAGACAACGTCGTGCTGGCAGTGCCATTGTTTGTGTGTTTACCCATGTCTTGGCATTGGCAGCAGGTTTTCTGTACAGCTGCTGGATCCTGCCAGTGTAACACAAGAGTCTGTCTCCTGGGGAGCGCTGTAGATGATTAGGGACTGAGCTCTGGAAGGGAGATGGATGAGTCTCCCAAGGTATAAAGATGCTTTAATGTCAGACATTCACATAGAGTTTGTACCCTAGTTAGTGGCTGCAACTTTCATGTACTTATAAAATAGATAGTGTAAATATTCAACGTGATTTGTTGCTATTAGAGAATGGATGTATTTGTATATTGCTTATTTGTAACAAGTATCAGTGACACAATGGCACATGAGCTGTTAAGTGATTAAAAAGATTGATCTTTTCCATCAAAAGTTTCATAAAATTTTGTATTCTTCAGTTTTATTTGAAGTCCCTCTGTTGGCTGTACATAGCAATGATTTATCTAATAATGGTGAGGATGTAAGCTGTTCATTAGGAACTAGTCGGATTACTGAGACTTGCAGCTTATTGGTCTCAAATGAATGAATTGCCCGGCTTTTCATGGATATCGATTCAGCTCCCAAAATGACCACGTGTAATGACCTGGACCATGGACGTCTTAGAACACTGCGATGTTCTGTCCAGGAAACCGCTGAGTTCTAAACTGATCATGCGTTCAACCAGCAACTCGCAGGACTGAGCGGACATGCTTTCCCCCTGTTGTACCGAAGCACTTCTGCCATCAAAACTCTGCCTACGGTATTACACCAGTGGAATCTCTGGTATGGGAAAAGTGTGCCTCATTGTCTTTATACGCTGACTGGGGCTGTGGTTTCCTGACCAGAAAATCGCAACTTTCCATAATGCGCATCTGACATTTCCTTATCGGGTTAGGACACTTTAATTTTAAGTGGAACAGCAATCCATACAAAATAGTGCAAATAAATGAGTCGTTGGTCTTCTCTGTGTCAGAAATTCAAGAATGAAAATATGATGGAGGCTGAAAAAGCTTTAAGTTTGCGAATTGTGTGGCTTAACCGTTTTCCTTCTCAACAATTACGATGAGTGTGAAGGCTAGTCGTTTTTTTGTTTTAAGATATTGCATTAAACTACAACCTAATCCTATAAAGTTGCTGTACCCCAGAGCCGCTCCACCTGTGCTGTATAAAATGTAGAACTTCCCAACTCCAAATAATATTGACGGTTCAGAAGAATTATGAATGAAGTCAGATAATTAAGGGTGATTGGTTCTGTCACCTTGAAGAAAATGATGATAACCACTGGTTAAATAGTGGAAAAAGTGTCTAGTTTTGAAAAATCCAAAAGCCGCTGCAACCATCATGTGTAATTTGATGCAGAGATTTGGAAGTGCAGTAATCTCATCTGATTAGCACAATTAAAGTACCACTATGAGAAATGTACCTGGATCCAAACCTATACAATTACAATTGCTTATAGAGACCATTTTAGGGGAGAACATAGACTTTAGTGCTCCATTTCACGCAGAACCTGAAATAAATCAAATTTATTGTCGCAAGTAGATTACAATATAAATAGATGTATAGATAGATAGATAGATAGAAGCGGTTTTCCAAATGACTAAATTAATCTAAGCTTACATAGGAAAAGTAATTGTTACTGTGTAAAAGAGGAGCTACTAGCGAAGCAAATACGTTATGGCCATTTAATAACTAATCTCATTAATTAACCACTCACAAAACTAGTTTCCAGTCCTCCCAGAATAAAGATTTTCTGCTCTGAAAGACCTATTAGATGTATGTTTTACTATATACTGTTCAGACACATATACCATAGCAAATATCCTAGAGATTGGACATTCATTCATATACGCAATATGTATCATTTCTTTCCAGTCATTTACGCACAGAGTCTGCTATACATTTATGCATTATGAATAGATAACCATATACGATTACATACATATCACAGGGACCATTATGCTTATATCGGGAAGATTGCGCGCAGATGGGAGAACATAACAAGTTACACATAATATAAAACATTAGATTTCTGTACCTGTTTATATAAGCACACGTATGTATAAGTATCTTAATTGTGTATGTATCCCAGTTTCAATTATAATTCCCATTCCTATATGTATTTCACTCATCAGACTTATACATATCACAAAGTACAATTATCCTTACTCCTAGTTCAAACGCACAGTACCACTGTCCTTGCTCCAAGTACGAACACACAGTAGCCCTCTCCTTACTCCTAGTACGAACGCACAGTACCACTGTCCTTGCTCCAAGTATGAACGCACAGTACCACTGTCCTTGTTCCTAGTACAAACGCACAGTACCACTGTCCTTGCTCCAAGTATGAATACACAGTACCACTTCCCTTACTCCTAGTACAAACACACAGTACCACTGTCCTTGTTCCTAGTACAAATGCACAGTACCACTGCCCTTGCTCCAAGTATAAATGCACAGTACCACTTCCCTTACTCCTAGTACAAACACACAGTACCACTGTCCTTGTTCCTAGTACAAACGCACAGTACCACTGTTCTTACGCCTAGTACAAACGCACAGGGAAGGATATGTCACTGACAGTGTTTCTTTACACAAACCTCGTGGGGTCCTGGGCATTGGCAGGAGGCTGAGGCATCATCTCTTCCTTAGGGAATGCAGACCTGCCTATAACAATAAGGTTGGATAGTCCTCTACGTAGACTGTTTTTAATAGTACCAAGCACAAATTAATATATTAATTAGATTGACAGGAGATTTTTGGGAAGAATGAATGGGATTATGGGAAGAGAACAGAAACGATGGCTCTCAACTGTATGTTCAGCTCTGCAATTCCATTTAGTAACACCTTTTATAAAGCGATGTAAAGTCATGCAGCATAAATATTTATATCTTCTTAGGTGAATCCTTCATGCAGTTCTGAAAAGTAAAACATCAATCGTACAGCAAAAATGCTTAATTGCAATTTAAATTATTAATGTATTTTGCATTCTTGATAAACTGAGCTTCTGCTTTCTATAACCATACCTTAGGCTATATTTAAATTAGGTCTTCAAGCTGGCTGAAGTTCCTGTGACACTAATGCACATGAGCTTTCAGAGCCAATTATGCGTCTGTGTTGAAAGTTTGAATACTTTCCAGAGTTTGAAGATCTCCTAGTAAGAATGCCCCTTACAGGATGCGGGATGTGAAAGTGGGCTTGGCTTTATTGTAAAGTGGGCGTGGTTGGGTGGATTAGGTATTTCTTTTTTGTGAACTGGGGACTTGTCTGGTACGGATTGAGTGCGGTTCTTACTTTATTCTGATTGCCCCCGGGCAAATGGTGGGCAGTATGGCCTAACCACCCTGTGTTGGGATTCCTATACCCCTGGCCTTTCCCACTCTGGCTTCCTGGCTACGGGGATCAGGTTACCCGGAGAACGGACACTGTTACCTCAGCTTTTCAAAAGGGAAACCTGCCCTGGCTGATATGCCCACCTTCTCATCCCTGGGTCCCCCGTCCCCAGAAGAGGCTCTGCTGAGCTGGGCAGCTGGTCGTGGGAAGCAATACATGGCAAATATGAGTCAACAGTCAGAGAGTACCTGAGACAGGCTCAGCTGAACCACAAGCTTAAGTATAAAATGGGCCTATTTGGGAGCTTGTCCATATGGGGGAATAGCAGTCGTATTATACTGGTACTGGGAGGGATGAACCTTTATACCTATACCCAGTTTTTGCAACGGACACATGATGGGGATATAGGAGAGACACTGTGATAATGTCAGCCATGGGGTTGAATAGTACAATACCAGCACAGACAAAAGATGTGTTAGATTGTAAGATACGTGCAAATCAGTGCAATGACCGATACTGTCGTGTGTCAGTAACATTACCTGAGTCTATACAAATCCTATTTCACAGTTCAGAGGGATTCTCCATGTATTTCAGAACAAAGTGTAGGCTAAACAAATTAAAAAGTTCCCAGTGATGAACTTGCTTCCTGTGCGTCAAACAGCAAAATGTATTGGACCTGATGCAGCGTTAAATGCAACTTAGGAGTATTTTACAGCCCGAAAATGTGCACGCAAAAAAAACACAATTTATTTCAGCCCATACGCCAAGTCGCATCCAGCTCAGTGTAAGCGGCAGGTTTAATACAGCTGTACAGATGCCCACATACACAGAACCAGCTTGTAAGCACAATAAAACATAGGGAAAAAACACGTTTGCTATTAGGCGATATATAATACAGCAGAAGCTTCCATCTTATGTAAGAATAAAAGTAAGAAAAAAAAATTAAATGCACGCGCAAAATCCTATAAAATACGGATGATCGATGAGGAAAGCGGCTTCAGCAGTGAAATCCCAATCAGCCAATCGGAAGTGGTTACTTAGCATTGACAATCATCATCATTAGCGGGATATGTGCTCCAGCCCCGTGGTTGGTAAGGTAGGAAGTGAGCCACGACAGTACAGTGTCAGAGGCTGAGGGAGTGGGCAATTTGCAAGAGTAGAGGGTGGTGAATGGTGTAAAGTGCCGCAGAGAGGTCAAGAAGGGTAAGTAGGGAGAAATGACCCTTTGATTTGGCGCTAAGGAGATATTTAGTGACACTGGTGAGGGCAGTTTGGGAGGAATGGAGGAACTGAAAGACAGATTGAAGCAGGTCAAGGAAGGAGTGGGAGGAAATGAAGGTGGTTGTAAACAACCTGCTCAAGAAGCTCGGCGGCAAAAGGGAAGAGTGGGACAGGATCGACGGAGGGTTTCCTTAGAATGAGGGGGGAGCCAAGGCATGTTTGAAGCTGGAAGGCAATGTACTGGAGAGAGGGTCAGGTTGATGATGTGGGAGCAGGCATCAGGAGAGAAGGATCGGAGGAGGTAGGAGGGGATGGGGTCGAGGGGGCAGATGGAGAGAGGAGAGGAGTCGAAAAGTGCACAGACTTTATCCCTGAGACAGAGGGGAGGGAGACAAGTAGGTAAACTACATGGTAGGTGAGAGGCTGATGGGATTAATTTTAAAGTAAAGTTGGTTGCAAAGTCAAGAGCAGAGGGGGGGAGCAGGGAATGGAGATGAAGATGGAGGAGAGAAGGCAGAGTTGGAATAGGGAGGGGAAATGAGAGATTTGAAGTAGAACTGTTTAGAGTGAGCAAAACTGTAGATGGAGAGAGTTACTCTGAAGAGGAGGATGTCAACGAGAGAGTGTGAGTTCCTCCAGAGACGCTCAGCGGCGCTAGAGCATTTTTTTGTAGATATTTGCCAGTTTAGACAGCCAGGTTTGAGGTGGGGATGGTCATAGGCTGAGAGTGACAGCTGGGGCAGCATAGTCCAGAGGTAAGGTCGTGATTGTAAAGGAAGACCTTCGTGGTCAGGGCAAGAGACGGTGGTGATGGGGAGAGAGAAGCTAGTCCAGAAAGAAGATGAAGATGGCAGGGTCAAGGTTGTGCTTAGTGAGATTGGTCTAGTCCAGTGTTTCTTAAACCTGGTCCTCAGGATCCCCAACAGTGAATGTTTTCCATATCTCCTTGCTTTAGCACGGGTGTATATGTGTGTGTGTGTATATATATATATATATATATATATATATATATATATATAATCTTAGTTATATGTAAAATTACATCCTTTTGAAATACTTTCTGTGGGAACGTTCTGTTCTATCAATGAAATGATTCAGCCAGTTTTTCAGGATTACTAATGCTTAATTAAAGTATACAGTGTACCTAGGTCGAGCTATAAATCAAATTAGTGTGTCTCAGTATGTCGTGTTGGTTTGTGTTGTGTCTAGATCCACCACCGTGATAAACACGTGAGATGCTCCAAATATTCAGCCGCCTCTTACAGATATGATGCAGGATGGCCCGGCGCTGCGGGCTCCGGGGTAAGTGTTCTGGTGCCACCAACAAAACAGGAAAGACGGTTGTGACTGGATCACTGATAAATAACTTATTTGTGGCTGGATCATGTGGAAATTATTTATTGTAGAAATGTATTTAAATCAGAGGTGCAGGCACCAATGTATAATTTGAAATGCACTTATCCTGTTACATTGGGATGTGTTTGGGATGTGTTTTGTATGGAAGTGTCATTGTTTTTGGGATTTGTAAGGTTGCTAGTGGAAATCTCTAATTAGACATAAATGGGGAGGGAGAGATAGCAGGAAATGCTACGTTTTTTGATGAAGTGTCAGATGCCTGCTCTGGCCAAAGGCCGAGAAAGGGGTCATTACTGTGTGGCCTTTTTTCAGTGTTCAAACCTTTTTGAACATTGTAAACAGCATGTGATGTCCTCCATCACAGCGTCTCTAGAATTTCATAGATAAGTGTAAATATTGTTGGCTTTGCAATGCATGTAAATCCATGTTTGTGTAAAAACATTACATCCTGATTCTAAAAATAACCTGTGTCCAAATCAGTATAAAAGCACTGTCTTGTACAGTGAAATGTTCTTCTTGTTTCATCTGACCTGATCACTTGGTACCTTCAACCAGTGTGAGTGCAAATAAACATCACTTGCTTCAAAGACCTGCTTAAAAACATATTCAATATTTCTGTATTACTGTGACCTGCAGATTAGACCCTAAATCTAATCCATTCTCCGTCTGTTTCTGAGTTTTGGACCCAGCTTTTCCGGAACCACCACTCTGCCTGCTACCCTGCATCTCTGGTCAGTGTGATAGACCAGGGGGGATCCAGCCAAAGCTTCTGTGATCCATAGTAAGAGGTCAGGAGTACCAGCCCAAGTACACCAGTAACGGGGTACACTCACAGCGCCAGTTACCCAGAAGAAACCCGGTACTGGATGCCAGTAAGGAGTCCAGTAGTGGAAGCATATGTAAGCCCCTCCTACTACGGCAAGAGAGCGCATTTGGGATAATGAAAGGGAACGGTTCCCAGCAACAACAGACAGGATGGCATAGGCGGTCCATCCTGTCATTTTTGGTATTCCACAAATGTCCAGTATTTAGCCCAAACCAAGTGGAACAACATACTGGAAGAGTAAGGGTTAGTGTGTGTATGGTACATAGTTTAGATTGCAAGCTCCTCTGGGACAGGGACCAATGTGAATGATTACACATTCCCTGTAAAGCGCTACATCACATATTGGTGCTATATAAATAAAGGTTACTAAATATATAATAGTTGAAATGGTTATTTAAAAATAATTTAAATATCCAGGTTCACAAAATCTGAAAGTTATTACAGGCTTGATTGTAAAAAAGATGTGAATATGACATTTAAAGTATAAATTTTGAAGAGATAATTATAACCTAATTATGATTAAAACAAGATTCTACAATATAACACATTGAATTTATATAATATAAATATTGAATATAATTTCACAAAGAGGTCCATTAAGCACCACAATCTTCCTGCATTAGTTTGACAGAAGACTTGTTTAATTACTTTGCTGCTGGGGGACCCTGCACCTTCCACTATATAACTGTCTGTGACTTCCTGCTGCTTCCATTCCCCTCCTCACATCATGTCACTACCCCTGTCACATGCAGCCCTGTCCTCACTAACACAGAACTCATCTCCTGATATACTCTGTGCTGCTGTGGACCCTGCTCCTTTCACTATATAGCTCTGTCTGTGACTTCCTGCTGCCTCCATTCCCCTCCTCACATCATGTCACTGCCCCTGTCACATGCAGCCCTGTCCTCACTAACACATCACTCATCTCCTGATATACTCTGTGCTGCTGGGGACCCTGCTCCTTCCACTATATAACGGTCTGTGACTTCCTGCTGCCTCCATTCCCCTCCTCACATCATGTCACTACCCCTGTCACATGCACTCCTGTCCTCACTAACACAAAACGCATCTCCTGATATACTCTGTGCTGCTGTGGACCCTGCTCCTTTCACTATATAGCTCTGTCTGTGACTTCCTGCTGCCTCCATTCCCCTCCTCACATCATGTCATCTGCCCCTGTCACATGCAGCCCTGTCCTCACACATCACTCATCTCCTGATATACTCTGTGCTGCTGGGGACCCTGCTCCTTCCACTATATAACTCTCAGTCTGTGGCTTCCTGCTGCCTCCATTCCCCTCCTCACATCATGTCACTGCCCCTGTCACATGCAGCCCTGTCCTCACTAACACATCACTCATCTCCTGATATACTCTGTGCTGCTGGGGACACTGCTCCTTCCACTATATTACTCTCATTCTGTGACTTCCTGCTGCCTCCATTCCCCTCCTCACATCATGTCACTGCCCCTGTCACATGCAGCCCTGTCCTCACTAACACATCACTCATCTCCTGATATACTCTGTACTGCTGGGGGACCTGGTCCTTCCACTATATAACTCTCAGTCTGTGACTTCCTGCTGCCTCCATTCCCCTCCTCACATCATGTCACTGCCCCTGTCACATGCAGCCCTGTCCTCACTAACACATCACTCATCTCCTGATATACTCTGTGCTGCTGGGGACACTGCTCCTTCCACTATATAACACTCATTCTGTGGCTTCCTGCTGCCTCCATCCCCCTCCTCACATCATGTCACTGCCCCTGTCACATACAGTCCTTTAATAACACATCACATGAGTGCACCGGTCACTGACACCCAGAAGACAAGCACACTCATCTCCTGAAATACTATGTGCTGCTGTGAACACACCTTATATCTCAGACTGAATAGATCATTTTACCCTCTGGTCCCCGTAGCACTGAGGCAATTATGCACCTGAGCAGAAGAGGACGGCTTCTGTTATTGTTGAACCGTCATGAACTGGCAAATTATATGTGAAATGATGGTATTAAAAGATTTAAACCTGTCGTTTTTATGTCTCTTGTCCCTTTCCCTGTAGAAACATCTGCCGAGATGAATGTAGATGGGGATAAATTAGATGTTAGGATGTGTAATTTATACCCTGAACAAGTTGAAACACTTGGTGTCTGCCATAAATTCAGAGGCAGGGAGTGAATGTGATCAGATTGCTGTTGTATAAGTGATGAATGGTTAGAGGAAGAGCCATCAGAAGACCACTCGCCTGCATTATCCAAGTGTTAGGAGGGTGGATCCTATCAATCACACGCCAGAAAACTATTCCTCGTTATAATTAATTAATCACTCCGCACTAAAGTCATCATTCAAAGTACTTCTGGAGTAATTCTCGCTACCTCAAATACCCGGTATTCGATTGTATGTTAGTTAACAATAGTACAGCTGGGATGTGATGTGACTCAGATCGTCAATGGATGATCCCTATGAAATCTTTCCAGCTTCTGACAAAGCACTTTTATTTATTGGCTTATTTTTCAATTCCTGTCCTGCGATGCACCATCACCTATCAGTCTACGGCTTCCCTAAGGGAACTTGGAAGTTGAGCTGCGTGCAGTCAAACTTGTACATAAGAATAATCTATAGACGATGTAGAGAAGGAGCCGAGTGTGAGACAGTGGGCCCGACGCAACGTGGGCGCACTTTACGTCCCCAAAATGCGCATGCCTAAATAGCGTATTTCAGCTTATATGCTGGGACGGACGCATCTCAAGGTACGTCCGGCTCTACATCTGCAGCTCCCACATCTGCGTACGGAGAACCGGATCGTAAGTGCAATAAAATGTGTAAGCGTTTGTTTTCATAGCGGAACGCTCATTCGCTATTTGGCTTCATATAATACAGCAGATATAACCTTCCTTCTTTGCATATTAATGAAAAGTAGCAAAAAAATAAAATTTTAAATTATACATACAAAATCAAAATCACGTTTGGTTTAAAACAACGTTTTAAAAGGAATGAGCAGTGCAAATCTAACGATAAAGAAAACATAAAATACTAACATGTAACCAAACACAAATTAAACAAAAATAGACAGATACTTGCCGCGCTAGATAAAGATAGCAGCTAATAATGTGACTATGAGGATTCCACCCACAGTCCTCCAAATAACATAAGTACAACAAAGGATTAGTCAAAACACAAAAGCGCTCATCACCACTACATAAAGTGAATAAAATGAAATAAACTTCAAAAGTCCATCACAAATAACACCAAAGTCACTTGTAGAATATAATGCGATCGGCATGTGGGATGTTTGAAACCACACAGGATTGTATCAAGCATAAGGATATATAAAGAGACTCTTTGTGGGTTTATGCAACATTAGCCTTGAGAAAGACCAGTAATCCTGAGGTCAAAACGCGTTGGAAAGTGAGGTGTGCAGGACCGCTTCCGTGAGGTCCACGCTGTGTTATTTAGAGATCATCACCTCAGCAAGAAAGGACTGCAATAGACATGTTGAAGGCTTTTTTTCTGTTGGACTCTGGTAGGCGGCCTTGCCACTACTGTATATACCGGATTTATGTTGGAATCTATGCTACATATGTGAATCACGCTACCTGTTATATTAGATGTGTGTTTTAAAGGATAATACACTATGAATTCCCCCATTTTTCTCCTGATTATATGTGTTGGAGTAATGTTGGAGTATTAACTTCAGAAAGGGGATGATGACACGAACATACATCTGTGAAAATCAGTGTTTGATCCCACAATAGATTGTGGATTTCCGTTACTACGTGTAAGTGTATGCACGTTTAAAGGCTATATTATAGAGGTGAAGGAGTCTTCTCTCCTTTTTTCCCTAAATAGGGGTATTTGTTTTATCACTATCTTGGTGCTTTCTATATTAACATAATGTTGGCACTGGGTGAGAACGCTATGTTTTAAACATATTACATTATGTATATTCCCTTTTTTTGAGGACAAAATTCGCTATCTGGAGAATTGCTATATTCATCAGTCATTAAAAGAAAAGAAAGAACAACTTTTAGACATTATATTCTACAAGTGACTTTGGTGTTATTTGTGATGGACTTTTGAAGTTTATTTCATTTTATTCACTTTATGTGCTGGTGATGAGCGCTTTTGTGTTTTGACTAATCCTTTCTTGTACTTATGTAACCAAACACAGTTATTGTCTTATTGATTTCCGTGTGCCATGCCTGCAAACGTGAACAACCATGAGGACGTATGTGCTGGGGCTAAGACCAGCCTTGGAACCAGCCACTTTACTGCCGCGGATCTACAACATCCTATGTGAGCGGGTCACACAGAATTGGGACTGCCCTGCCCGACTGAGTACAGTTGGCAACCATTGCCTGTGCATTTTGAAGCAAAGCGATGGGAAGAGTTGGTGAGCAACCTGGCACTGATAATGATAGCCATGCCCCTAGCATGCATTATGGCGGCGTGGCATTATAGCTTCCCACTAGAAATCATGCATTTGCCCCTGCCTGTCAACATGCCTATATTTGTGGTGCTATCAGGGACAGTCTATTGCAGGGTTTCCCAAACCCAGTCCTCAGGGCTCTCTTATCCAGGTCACAGTACAAATACTTTTACCACCTGTAGACCTGTTACCATGTGCCAGTCGGTAATGAATACACCTATGCTCCAGCAAGGAGATATGGAAAACCTGCACTGTTAGGGTCTCTGAGGACTGGGTTTGGGAAACTCTGCTCTATCCATAATTCCCAGACTATAGAATTTATTGCGACACCTCTTATAAATAAATTATTTTTTTCCAGTGAGGGCCTTTACTGATTAGCACAGGGTTTTTGGGGTAATGGCTGCCAACTAACACAGAGCTGCGGCTTTCCCGGCCAGGAACACATGGTCATAATACAGGGTCACAATTCCTCCAGCGCTGGCCACACCAGTCATTGAACACACTTTGGTGAATTTGCCGGGATCCGAGGCCCGGCTCCTGACTACTGCACATATCTCAGATTTTATTACAGCCATGATTGGCAGAGTTACTCATGTAATAAATTATCCACATGTTCTGGGACTTATTAAGGAAAAATAAAACATGTATTCCTTTAATTTGCAGTTATGAACTTAGAAACTCTGCTTCGGATGTTCCTTGCTCCTAACGGATAGGGGTATGACTGTGTCTACTTATCAACCCACATGGAAAACATAGGGGCATATTCAATTATTTTCTGGTTCGCGGTAAGGCGAAACCTGCGCAGTATTGCCGGTAATACCCTATAGGCTGCGAACGAAAATCCACGTTATTGCGGTACCGCGGATTGACATCGCGGCCCGTATCGGCGCGATCCCATGAACCGGAAAGCTAATTGAATATGCCCGATAGATTTTGTTTTATGATATGACATATCTTTAAATGTGTTCAAGAGGTGGAAAAAGTGTCTTACAGGGAGCATTCCCTGTTTTCTTTTGTTTTTGAGGGGGGATGCAGCATTTTTCTCCCCATAAAATTATTTTAATTTTCCTGGTAATCCTGAGGTCCCTGTAATCAAGAGTCCCCATTTACTTTTACACGGACACCTTTCTCGGTGCACTTATATGGAAAAGTGCATTTATTCCAATTTCAGATCGGACAATCTCATTAAAAAAAAACTTAAATACACAAAAGTGACACGTTGTTAGGATTCACGCAGGAGCTTTTGGTTCATACAGCCAGACAGATTTCATACCTCTGTAGTAGAAGCGCGGAGTCTAATGACGGGTAGGAATTCACCAGAGACACCTGCAAGGAGGTATGGGCTAAGCTGCTATCCCTTCGGAGATCGCAGCTTCAGGACAGGTACCGGACGTGTCTGATAGGTGAACGGAATCAGGCGTAAATGATGTGGAAAACACAAGATGGCGAATAGCCCGGAACACCCTGGGATGAATGAAATAATCAGGAACACACTGGAATGGATGCAATAGCCAGGAACACACTAGGATGGATGAAATAACCAGGAACACTCTGGCGAAGATGGAATAGCCAGGAGCAGTCTGGCGTAGATAGAATAACCAGGAACACACTGGGATGGATGGAATAACCAGGAACACTCTGGGATGGATGGAATAACCAGGAACACTCTGGCGAAGATGGAATAGCCAGGAGCAGTCTGGCGTAGATAGAATAACCAGGAACACACTGGGATGGATGCAATAACCAGGAACACACTGGGATGGATGGAATAACCAGGAACACTCTGGGATGGATGGAATAACCAGGAACACTCTGGCGAAGATGGAATAGCCAGGAGCAGTCTGGCGTAGATAGAATAACCAGGAACACACTGGGATGGATGGAATAACCAGGAACACACTGGGATGGATGCAATAACCAGGAACACACTGGGATGGATGGAATAACCAGGAACACATTGGCATGGATGGAATAACCAGGAACACACTGGCATGGATGGAATAACCAGGAACCCACTGGGATGGATGGAATAACCAGGAACATGCTCACATGGATGGAATAACCAGGAACACACTGGGATGGATGGAATAACCAGAAACACTCTGGCGTAGATAGAATAACCAGGAACACACTGGGATGGATGGAATAACCAGGAACACTCTGGCATAGATGAAATAACCAGGAACACACTGGGATAGATGGAATAACCAGGAACACATTGGCATGGATGAGAAGGAGTGGTTGGTGAGTTAAGAGGAAAACCAGGAGAGGGCAGTGTTACAGAGGCCTATAGAACTGAGAGTTTGCGAAAGGAGTGCATGGTCAACGGTATCGAAGGCAGCAGAGAGGTCAAGAAGGATAAGAAGGGAATAGGGTTTTTTTGATTTAGCGAGGAGGAGGGCATTAGTGACCTTAGTGAGGGCAGTTTCAGTGAAGTGGAGGGGGCGAAAACTGGATTGGAGTGGGTCAAGGAGTGATTTAGAAGAGAGAAAGGAGGCGAGACGGTTGTAGACAACCCGTTAAAGGGGTTTGGAGGCAAAAAGAAAAAGCGAAATAGGGCGGTAATTAGAGAGAGAGGCGGGATCAAGGGATGGTTTCTTGAGTATGGGGGAGACAAGAGCGAGTTTAAAAGAGGAGGGGAAGATTCCAGAGGAGAGGGATTGGTTGAGGAGGTGGGCAAGGAGGCATCATTTTTGAAGATAGTGGGTAAGTTTTGATTGCCACGGTTGCGGCGGGGACCGACGAAGCTTGATGGTGACAGCCAGGGTGACAAAGTCAAGTGCAGTGGTAAGAGTGCGATTGTAAAAAGAGACAGCTTCATCGGGGCATGAAAGAGTGGTGATGGGGGAGAGGCGCGAGCTCAGGGAGGAGGAAAAAGTGGTAGGATCAACTGTCTCAAGATTACGCCTGGTGAGAGTAACCTTGGGGGATGGGGACGGTGAGAGGGGTGGAGAGATGCTAAAAGAGAGGAGATGGTGGTCCGAGAGAGTAAAAGGTGAATTAATGAGGTCAGAGACAGTACAGAGGTGTGAAAAAAAACAAATCAAGTGAGTGGCCACTGCGGTGGGAGGGAGAGGAGGTCCACTGAGAGAGACCAAGGGAGGTGGAGAGGGAGAGAAGTTTGGAGGCAGCAGGGACTGAGGGATTTTCTATAGGGATATTAAAGTCCCCCAGGATGAGGAAGGGAAAGTCAGAGGAAACAAAGTGAGGAAGCCAGGTGGCAAAGTGATCAAGGAATTGAGAGACGGGACCAGGAGGACGGTAGATAACAGCAACAAGGACTGGGTGGAATAGGCGGATAGAGTGAACCTCAAAGGAGGAAAAAGAGAGGATCTGACCACTAGTGACCAAGATCCTGCAGTCCATACTACTGGCGGTCAGTACCTATGAAGGGGGATGTGCTACAATTTACAATAAATATAACTATATAGAACCATGCTATTTTAATGCTGAATACACTTTGTGTGCCACATGGAGAAATTTAAAGAATTCTAGGGGAAGTGCCACTGGCATTCTTCTAGATGAGTGGCTGGGCTGGGTACCCGGATCTCATTAGAGTATATTCACAAGGATTGTATACAGGATTAACCCAACACACCATGGAACCAGATAAAATGTGATTACTGCCTGACTGTAATGTACTATCTCGTGGGTAATCCCATATCATATGCGGACATATAGAGCCTATAGCCTCTGATAAATGCATCTCTATAGACAGAACCTTGTACAAGAGTTGAGGGCATGGTCTCTGTGCCTTTCCGCAGTACAGCGTGCTATGTACGTAGTGAGCTTTGGAATGTTTAGTTAGGCTAGGTACACACTGAAGAATTTTCCGACCGACTTGTTATCTCAAACGATTGTACCTACGACTGAAGGTCCGATCAGTCTGACGATTCATGCATACCCACTGACACGACTTACCTTCAGATCTGTGCTCTTCATCTGGTCCTCTAGTCTTCAGAGAATGACAGCACCATATTCATACATTCATTCATTCTTGTCACATTGTCACACTGATTAAAACCGCCTTGCTATAACCATACACATGTTGTAACGAATTGCGTTAGCTTCTGTTACTCTGAAACGAAACATTCTGTCTCAGAACAAACAAATGAATGATTCCTTCTACAGCACTCTTTACATTTATTCACCGGGACCTTCATCGCTAGCATCGGCTGAAAAGAGCCCGACTCTGTAAACTCTTTGGGGATTGTGAGCATGACTGCATACACACTACATGATTGTTCCGTGATTGGTCGTAAAATATTAAACAGTACGACCAATCAAATGACCCGAGAAGCGACACTTTGGGACGACTTTAGATCATCGTGTCACTATACACACTAACCTGACTTCCGACCAGGAAGTCATGTTAGTGGCTGATTGGAGGTTTTTCGTGCAATCATCGGGCCAGTGTGTAGACTCTATTATATTGTTATGTATTGATAGTGCTTGTGAATACTGCAGGGTGGATTGAAATTGACACAAAGCAAAGTGAACGCTCGTCAGTATGTACCGGTCCACCACTCACTTTATTCTTTGAGATGATCAGCGTTAAAATGCATTTACCAGAATATAAGAACGTGCGTTGGACATGTGATATTATACTGTCTACTGTCTAAGACGTATCAGTAACAAAGGTTTGTTTTTATTTCTTTTAAAATCCAATATATTCAATTGGAAATAGTTTCAGGATTGCAGTTCAATCTTGTTTTGTTTAATTAATGACTTTATGAATGAATTTAGACCCTCACTCTTTACTCATATCCTTAACTAATGGCTTATTCTATGTCTGTTATTTGTGCATTAACCTCTAATTCAATGCATAATACAATTTTATTTGTGTTAATTTCACGCCAAAATATGTCACAATGTTCCTAATCCCACTTCTTATTCTGCTCCTGGTATCTAGAGACATAGATCTACTGAACCACTCTGTAAAAGTCTCTATAATAGGCGTGAAAGTGGGAGGTTCACAGGTCATGAGATCCTTAGATGTCCTGACAACTGATCTATGGACAATACTTTGTGCACCTATTTTTGCGCTAGTGAGCGTATCTATCTGCTTGTCAAGGTGGAGGCGTCTACAGGGGTGTACATTTTGTTTCTTAGAATGGGAGGAGCATGACCAGCCCCGCCCACTGCAGTAGACTTTTATACCATGTAGGCACATTTGATGCAAGGAATAAAAGCATAAAATGGTGTGGAGGTAGCGCCGTGTCTATGCTTTTTACCACGTGTCTTTTCATGAGCACTTGGAAACCATAAAAAGCAGATGCATGCCCCATTTCTTCAGAGGCAGTTCCTAAACGTAGAATCTGCCCGTGACCTATGTGAGCGATAGTGCTGACCTGGTCAATCTGTGGCTCTCCGGGTGTTGTGAAACTACAAGCCCCAGCATGCTTTACAAGTTGTTAGCTGCCAGGGCATTCTGGGACTTGTAGTTTCACAACACCTGGAGGGCGTCCAGGCTTGCGCTAGTGAGACAAAAAGGTGCACTTACTCTTAGGAAAAATATATTGCACACCCAGATTTTAGCACTTTAGTAGATGATATTTATGGACTCCAGATTGTTTGGAGTCTGGCAGCCATTGGAAAGTAAACAGGGGCAGGCTGGTATTCGGCTCCTGGACCGGTCCCATAGTGGGCTACCTTGGCCCAGGTCGCTGGGCTTTCTGCATTTTTTGTTTTCCTTTAAAATTTTCCTTATAGGCTGCTGTGCTGAGTCTCGCCCCCCCCCAGGCTACAATTTGCCAACCCCTGAAAGTAACGACTAACATCAATATTACATATCCATCAAGGTCACTGAATTTTGGTGCTGTCATCTCTGCAGTAAAAATAAACAACAACGTGTGAATGATAAGAGCGCCAGGTCACAGACACCTTCTCACCTCCTGTTCCATCACTTGCTACATTGACCTCTTTTCACTCTTAAACACCTTTTTCTTTCCTCAACCTTTGTCCCAGTGGTCACCTATCATCATTCTACACCACTGGAATCTTCCCACCATCCATCAATCATGCTAGGTCCACACAAACCCTCAGCTTATTTTCCCTCATCCAACCTGTTTCAGACCCGCCTTTCCTTGCTCTGCATCAGGAATTCAGTTTTCTCAGCATTCCCTGTTTCTGATTTCCCTCTGACTCTTTTCAGTGTTACTTTTCCTTAGTAAATTCCTTAAGAAAACAAAATGTAATTAAAGTCATCAGAGATCTGCTCACAGCCAAGGAGAGAAACCTTGTACAGCGCATCCCCATAACAGCCAATCAGAAACTTGCTTTTACTGGATCGATCATGACCATTATATCTCGTATGTTCAATGTGTCTCTTAGGGCAGCTCCTTGTCAGTCACTTCACCTATACAGCTGACTTTCTAAACTATTTTTTAAGCTTAGATACTTGACTGAACACATATATTCCTACTATTCCTGTGGATTAGTGGTATGTTTAGCAGAGAGACATTAGTCCTGCTAGTTGCAAGAAATGGCTTGCCCAGATTAGACAAAGATCCCTTATTTGAGGCTGAGAGAGCCAGATAAATGGGGCAAGTTGGAACTTCTATGGTCTGAGTTCCCCATTTTCAGTGAAATTAATGTTCTTTTCTATTTAGTGGGTATGACTTGGGTCCTTGTAGAGAGAAGTGTTTTGTCTTTTATGCATGTATGTGTTTTTGTAAGTTCTATTAAACCTTTTCTATACATTGTAATATTAGGGACCTAAAATATAATTGTGCTGAAGTGCAAATACATATTCTTTCTCATGTCCTATGAGGAATATTTCTTCTGTAGCCTGTGCCTCCACCCCATGTCACCCCCAACAAACACACACACACACACACACACTCTACCTGATACAGTCCGGAGCTCTACTTCACACAGTACGCAGCTCTACCTCACACAGTCCGCAGCTCTACCTCACACAGTCCGCAGCTCTACCTCACACAGTCCGCAGCTCTACCTCACACAGTCCGCAGCTCTACCTCACACAGTCCGCAGCTCTACCTCACACAGTCCGCAGCTCTACCTCACACAGTACGCAGCTCTACCTCACACAGTCCGCAGCTCTACCTCACACAGTCTGCAGGTTTGGTTTAGATTGGGGTTGTCCTTTACCCAGAGAGATACCAGCTGGACACATATTAGTCATCCATTACTTCCATACATTGCTGTATACCTGGTGATATGTCCCTAACACATATCTTTAACTATAACACAATTCACCTGTCACATAATGTTCTGCTCCTATCCTTCCTACTTATTTCCAGTTGAAGAAACTGATGTTAACCCCCCCCCCCCCCATTTCAAGGACCAGTAAACTGTAAATTAATAGTTTTTATCCCACCCCCTGTCATAAAGAACCTACTAGTAACACTCCCGATGTTCGGCATTGATGTAACGAATTGTATCCAATAATTAGATCAGCCCACTTTGTGGATGATTAGTGAGTGCAAGCTCAACAGACCCGGATGAAATCATGGGCTGACTGGCAAATTTTAGCCAGAGGAGTGAGACTTGGCTCAGCAGCCTATTAGGAACATTTTAAAGGGAAAAAAAATCACCTAGCCCAGTGACCCAGCCCAAGATAGCCCAATATGAGACCAGACAGCGCCTGGTTGAAATCCCCCCTCTAAGATAGAAAGTGGGGGCTGGGAGCAAGATGGCAATGCTGCAGGACTTATCTGATTCATGTTGCAGTATGATGAGTATCTCAGTGATGCCCTGTACACCAGTCAGAAGAGGTGGCAGGGTAAGTAATGTATAACAGAGGGTTGCTGAGGGGTATAAATATAATCATTTAGAGTTTAGGTCCTTTTAATGTTGTTTAATTGATTTAGCACTGGCTGTTGCAATGAGAAATATTAGTAAGAAGGGAGCGGAACACTTTATACTAGGTGAACTGGGTCAGGTTATACAGTAAACTGATGTCCTAATGCTTCATGTATTGTATTTGTGTGATAACAAATAGAGATTTATTAGTATGTAAGCAATACGAATATAAGGAGTGTTATCAGTTTCTGTTTTATCCAATTATATCAGTTGATATAAAAAAGACAGGATAAGAAATATATTAATTTCACAAAGCTCTTCATAGACAGCATTCTATAGAGATCAGCAGAGCATTACTTTGCTAAGTGGTACAAGGTGCAGGTAATTATCACACAGATGTAGTGTGAAATCTTTATTTTTAAAACATCTTAAATCCCGTGTGAAAATCTTTTGGAAACGCCCTTTTTTTTTTTGCATTTAGCTTCTGATAGCTGCAAAGTATGTGGGGTTTAAGCCATGGAGCTAAGCCAACATGACCAATCACTTACTAATTCTAGCAAGAGCCGTGTAATCACAGCCAGGGAGCTGGTTCTGTCACCTGCCTAGTGGAATGTCTCCATGAACTGGTCTGACTTGTCCTCCGTGGCGTCACGGTGCTGAGGAAGGGACACAGGTATCTAGAGCAGCCGGTCCCTCCTCGCTTCCCAGCACACCTATGTCATCCAGGTGAAAGTGAACGGTCCTGAGGGAACGCACGGGCCGTGGGAGATCGTGCGCGTCAGCCGTCCGGTCAGTCAGATGCGGTCACTGCTCTCCCTCTACTGCAGGGGTGTCCAACCTTTTAGCTTCCCTGGGCCACATTGGAAGACGATGAGTTGGTTTGGGCCACACATAAAATACACTAACACTAACGATAGCTGATCATCCCAAAAAAACATAGAAAACATAGTTAACATATTAAACTTACTTGGAAATGAAGTTAGTAAGAGTTAGGAGACCTGTTGCAGAATCATGATTAAAGCAGTAGTCCCATTACCAGCTACAATTTAACTTACCTGCATCTGGCCCTTAGTGGGGTTCGGGGAATTAAATGCCAAAAACTTTTTTTTCCTCTCTTTCTGCACCCATGAATTATTTTTTTATTGACCAGTTTGAAATGGTCACCGATATAGGTAGCATCAGGAGGACTAATAGAAATCTACAGAGATTTAAAGATACGGTGGCGGGAAAAATGGCTCATGGAGCAGCCTCCGATGAGGGTAACAGTGGGTGATATTTTCACCCTACTCAGCACTGCACATTTAAAATGGTTTAAAATATTAAAAATACAATTATCTCTTAATATTTATATTAGATACATACAGAGAACACAGCTAGTTCATAACTGCATGGTGCAGAAAGTCCAAATTCAGAGCAACAACAATAAGATACTGGATAATCTTTCACTGCTGCTGATAGTTCACGCGGGTGACTCCTCTGTGCTGTGCTACGCAATGGATGTCGGGTGTGATGACGTCACCCCCGACATTCATTGCGAGCACCACACGGAGGAGGAGACCAGGGAGGGAGCCGGAGCGCCAGCTGACGTGACCGCAAGATAAGTATTTTCTTTTTTTTTTTACAGGATAGTTTTTTCATTAACAGCGCTACCCCTTGCCACAACCGCTGGGCCACATTTACAGGTGGGCTGGGCCGCATGCGGCCCGCGGGCCGTGGGTTGGACAACCCTGCTCTACTGTGTCTTGTGTTTAACCTCTTCCATACACTGAATAATCTCAGAAAAGCAAATCACTGACAGCTAAGTGTGCAGAGAAGTATAAATATCACTGCAGTAAACGGAAGGACACAAGTAGCCTGGCATTAGTTTAAGGCACGCATACTGAGCGCAATGTGTGTTTTTCCAGAACGCACGTAATTCGGGTCTGCACATGTTCCGAATTCAACAAAGAGCAGATCTGAAGATACGCGCGCTGATGAATTCAGGTGTAGGTCTGCTGTACCACACAAGACACTGCAGGATATGTCCCATACCTATGTGGATTATAAATTCTGAAAAGAACGCACAAAAAAATGAAGAATCAATATCACCTAGTAATAAATATAAATAGGCGTTAATGACAAAACAATATAAATAAAAAAATAAAAAGTTTTTTTTTAAGTTTGTTTCCATGAAATACAATTATTAGGATGCTATTACAGTCTACTGTGCATAAAATAAATTTTTATAGTTCCTACTGATTGCAAACACATGTTATAGCATGTATACATAGCCGTCATCATTACTAAAGCTAAAGCTGGGTACACACTACAGAAATTTTTAACCAACTTTTTATGCCGAGCGATTTTACATGCGATCGATGTTCCGATCGCTCGGTCCATGGACTGCATACACACTAGCCTTGTTTAGAACGAAAAAGCAGTTGAGCGAAATGCGCGTTGGCGTTTTAGGGCTCCGATACTGCTCTCCTGCATCAATACCGCCTATCCTACTGATCGCTCCCCAGTTTATACAGGCAGGGACTCATCACATATTCCCGCGATCAGTAGGAATCGCTACTTAGTGTTTTTTCGCCGATATTAGCGACTTTTTTCCACTGGATCGGTTATCATTATCCAGGGGAAATTTTGTAGCTGCCATGTTCACTCTGCTCCAAATGTACTATTACTTATGAGATACCATTTCTCTATTTTTCATTGGTGCTTATATTGGAGCATTCAATGTGACAATTGACTGGCGCTTGATGATTTATTACATAGGCATCTATTGTATTGTTAATCAGGAGTTACACCGCATTAACCCTTTGGGCTTATTACAGCCCCCCCTTTTGTGACAGTAAAGGCTTATTTTAAGCTTATTGCTGTTCTTTGAGTGTTACTGATCGGTCTCTGAGCCCTTTGCAACATAGTTTGCATTTTAATTATTTTGTATCACTGTTTGTTTATATGTTCTCTTTTAACATTTCGCTCATAGTTCTATCTTTTTAATGCATACCAATAAAACTTAGTTATTTTAATATCTCTCTGGCTGGAATGCCCCATGTACACTTCCTTTTTCTCCTTTTGTATTGATTTGAAGGCTGCTGTGTGCGCTCCTGATTGGCATGTCTTTACTGTACATTGACCGTGTGCATATGCCCAGTCCCCTTCTCGTTCCCTCCCTGAAAGCATAGGCTGTAGTAAGTGTCCTTTACACTCGAAGGTGAAATGAACGTTGCTGCATTTCATGTCATATGAACTAGTTCTGATTGATTTCGCGGATTGTACACACAAAATCGCGGCTTTCGTTTCTTGAAGAATCAGGCCCCATGTGCGTAGTGTATGCCGTCATCTGCTACTATGCAGGCCTAAAGTATACACCTGGCAATATGTATATATCTCATGTGTCTGGATTTAAATGTCTGACCATCCAACCCTAGCTGCCACCGTTTCGGTAGTCTGTAAAGTATAGGTTCACTTTTTTTAACTAAATTAGGCATAATAGACTCAACAAGGATAATTTATAAATATATATATATGTATGCACCCACCTTTTATATTAAGTATAGTTATTGCATATAAAAGAGGGAGGAGTGGGGCTACAATTTAGCATCTTCTAGTGGGAGGAGCTTGGCACATAAAGGGGCAGTCCTTGGTTAGTGTGGGATAAGTACAGGAATACACTGAGTTATGTATCCACATGCAAAAGTGAATCTTGTGGGGTAGAGATCATTTAAATGAGGTAGAAGGAGGGGTCACATTTTGGGGGTGTTCCCTGTTTAGTGATTGGCCGCTGAGTATTTTACTCCCAGCAGAAGGACTTTACAGTTGGATTCTCTGGGGGCAGTTTTTACGTGCACCCAGGTCTGCCAAGAGAAATTACGGGCCCTGGTACATAAACTTTATCGAGCCCCTTCCATAGCCCTGCCCCCCCCCCCCCCTCTCAGCATCCCTGTGTGCACTGACGTATACCCAAAGTGGATAAATAGGCGCTGATGTGTACAATTAAAGGTTTTCCACCATTATAACTTATCGTTGATGTATTTACTTTGTAACTACAAGTCCACGTCGAGTATAGTGGCAGGAACAGCCCCTACGTGGCACCATTACAGTTACGCTATTATATGTAATGGAAGCAATGTCATTTTAATTTGTCTGCATATTAATGTATTTACAGATAATCTATGATCATTTCAGGCGGTTTCAATCTTTAGATCTGTGTTTGATTTCATTGGGAATGAAGATGGTTTATTTCCTGCATCTTGTTAGGATGATCCGCGTCGTCTGTGGACAGATTGTACAAATCTTGGACTGAGATCACAGCCATGGACTGATCGGGCTTTCTGTCAATTGCAATAAACATCTGATTAATACTGACCAACCCTGAGATGCTGATCGGGATCAATAGTCGCCTCGGGCCCACACATTAAGCAACTAATGACCAGTCTGATCCACAATAAACAAATTATCCTTCCCAATCGCTGTGAGGAACTGCGGCTTAAACTGATGATAGTAGAACAAATGTTGAGTATCTTGTGTGTCTGATATTACTTGTGAGGGAAATACCAGGTGAATTAAATTAGTGCAATTTTTATTGTTATTGGACCTGACTCATTAAAGAAAGTTTAGTAAAAACGTGAGTGAGTTTTCCTACTCAGGTTCTCTGGACAAAACTATATTGTAATACATGGGATGCAAATTAGTTTATTATTTTGCACATAAGGAAAATACTGGCTGATATTTCATGTAGCACACAAATACTTGATAGCTTATTTGTACACTGAAATGTAAAGTTGATCTAGGACATACCCTACCCAAATTATAAATCTGCTATCACATTTTAAATTTACCTCCCCCTTCAATGCAACATGGTTTTGCCTCACTTATTTTTGCTTAACTTTCCTTAATGAATCAGGCCCATTGTGCTTAATGAACTATAATATTTGTTATTCTCAATTTTAATCATTATTGCTGGGTAAGATGATTGTCACCAGTACTAGGAGAATAGACAAGATTCATGCAACGCTCAATACAGCCTCAGAAAGGTGAATGTATGGACGCATACCCCAGCCTGTGTGTACATCAGCACATGAGTATATATTATTATTTATTATATATAGTATATATTAAGTTTGCCCTTAGCATGCTAGTAACTTCAGGTGACATATATTCTGTATATAAATGAGGGCTGCTTTCACTTGTAATTGTAATATCATGAGAATTTTGGTACACAGGCAGCCTGTTCCTCTGCATATTTGTACACAATTATGCACTGGGAGTAATATTATTTTGTTCTCATGAACTAAATATCGCTGGATAAAAAACAATAAAAATGTTACATTGCTAGAATTTTATAAATTACAAGAATGTTAATTACTATTTTTCTCAGCAAGACATCAAAACATATTTCTGTTTCATCCATTAATAACTGGAACGCCTGGAAGCATTTCACACTGTGGTGAAAATGTAACAAATTTAGATAGGTTAATAATAATATTTAATAATAATAATAATAATAATAATAATAACAACTGTATTCTTAAATGTATTTATGTTTCTATATATTATATTGAAAGAGTGGCAAAAATAAAAGCTGAAATTATCCATTAAGCTAGCCTTATTATCTTCCATGATTGCCCCCCTAGATGTTATACCTTAGAACGTCTTTCAATGTTTGCCCCAATTAAATCCAGGAAAATACGGAATATGTGTACCATACATGCATCGAGGGGAAGTTTTTAGTAGTAGTAGTTTTCCTTTTTTTTTAGAGTTACATAATTTGCACAGATGGAGATTTTTACACATTTGTGAGTGCCAAGGTCATCATCCCAGACAGTCAAAATCCAGCTGGTTCAAAAATTGTCCTTTGTCAAAGACCACGTCTGCCAGTGTACGGTCATCACCAAATGTGTAACATAGCAGTCTTCAGGTTCATTTCTTCTGTCTACCCATTGAACAACCGTATCTGCCTGACTTGGCCATAATGTGGGTGGCCAAATTTAGTATGGAACCGGTTGTTCAGCTGTGTGACTGGGTTCCCACAAATTGCCACGTGTCGCCAGGGCAAAACCCACGGGCTGGTATTTCTTTAGTGCGATGGTGAGGATGTCACATTGTGAATGGATACAGAAAGTAAAGACCTGAGGGTGAAGACTGTTAAGTAGCTGAAATATTGGGCAGTCATCCTGTGATCTTTTACAGTGTTTTGTTGCCAGGATGACTCTGCAATATGGAAATAGAGAAAAGAACAGATCCTATGTCCTGTGCTATTTCATTAGGCTCACAATGTAAATGACAGTGATTAAATCACACATTACTGAGCCAGGCCAGCCTCCGGACTGCTTACCATGTGCGTGTAAGCCCAATGTGACAACAATGGTGCCACTTAGGGTGCAAATAGGCCAAGGCAAAGGGACATTTAGCCAGGAAAGGCTCTAAAACACCTATCTGGTGTCCTAGGAAGACAAGAGGACCGGACCCTCTTATCAAAGGTGTAGTGGAGAACACTACCAAGTTCACGAAGGTTAAAAAAACAGAAAAAGTAATGTAATACTTTAATCCAAACCTAAGTCCTGAATGTAAACCAAAATAAAGTTCTAAAATGAACCAGATTCCTGACAGATGTTTATTAGAAACGCTCATAGGGATAGATTTATCAAACCTTCTAATAAGGAAAAGTGGAGGTGTTTCCCATAACAACCAGTTAGATTCTACCTATTGTGCATCTAGTACATTCTAGAAAATGATAGCTATAATCTGCTGGTTGTTTGGGGCAACACCTCCACTTTTGCTCTTTAGAAGGTCTGATAAATCTACCCCAGATATTTGTACATGTAGAAACAAAGATAATTTTATTTTTTCATTGTACCGCTCTTGTGAGAAAATGTATTACTCTTCTCTAGTGATACGGTTGCCCCTGGTGTTTTCCCTGTCAGTGTAGCGGTCATTACTACGACCTCTGCTGTGGTGCCAGAGGCCAGAGAAAGCAGTGTTTGCTGCAGCTCTCAGTTGATACGTTACAAACCTTGAGCTCCATTGGTGGCATTTCTTCTATTTCTTACCAGTTCCTCCAGGGACTGCAACAGCAAATTGAAGAGTTTCCTTTGCAGATATATGGATCTATAAGGGCTCATGCCATTGCACAATATATTTTTGTGTTGGGGTGAACACATGTCTCCTGACTTTCCTAAAAATGCCAAAGTTACTTCCTTCAGTCAACATCCTCCTGAGGGTAATGTGAGCAGTGAGCACCTCGCTTCCTCTCCCCGTGTGACCCGCTGACCTGCGCACTGTCGGTGGCACTATAAATACCAACATTTAAAATATTTGCATATGCCTATCAGATCCCCTTTAACACCTCTTTCCTCATGAAAACACTTCAGATTGGACCGACCTTTACTCATAACTAGTTATCTGCAGGAATAATAAGGCAGAGTGACCTGTTATGTCGCAGTATTTATATTCTACCAAATTGAAGTTTTATTACATTTTTAAAAAGACTTTATTTAGTTGAATGTGGCTGGTGTTGCACCCAAGACGTTTCCCCATAGGTTGCCAACCGTGTATTTGCAAAAAAGTTGAAATTAATGGAGTGTAAGGAACTGGCCATGTAAGCTGTGCAATTAGTGGCTGCCAGATCTATATTCATAGGGTAAAACGGCGGTGGCTGTAGGACAGCGATCCCACCGGCTGTTAAATGTACTATCCATAGGGATAGTGGCATTAGAATCCCCAAGGGAGTAGGGATAGTTATTTATAAGTGATAAAATGAAACAAATGAAATGGAAATTATTCTACTGCCTCTAAATTATTTGATATGTCTTGTTATATTCAGAGTGCTTCATATCCAAACTGAATTTATTCTGTACTAGAGTACATTATAGCACTGTCTTTGACGGCTGCTGATTGACTCTAGATGTGCTCCTTATCTGGCCTTATTACATTGATGTTTGCTCCGTGTTGATCTAACATTCCACACTGAGATCTAGTGACCTGCTGATATGGAGGCCACATCGGGGGCAATGCTATCGCTAGACCACATTAGTCAGTTTGGACACTCACATGGGTGGTCAGATTAGACGATATACAGTAACTTAGTCCCATTGTGACCACTTGTTGTTGTCAGAAGATGACCTCTCAGAAAGACTGATATATTTCATCTTGCGATAGCATTTTCCTCCATGATTGGGTGGTTTTGGGATCAATATTGGACCAAATGGTCAACAATGCAGTATTTATGGACATATTTAAGTTACCCTCACATATTACAATCTGAATTGTATACAATATGATGTAGAATTACAGTTGAAATTGTTTGCATTTATCTCACACATAGGAAGCTTTTGCTACTCAACTCAATCAAAATGAATTAAATTCTATGACCAAATTTTAACGTGTGGGTACCATAAAGGGACCCAAGCATGCAGCACAACCGTGAGAAGATCATTTTCAAATCAAGAGGATTATTATTGGGCATGACATAAAATGCAGACAGACCTCCCAAAGAAGAAGAAGACCTCCGATAGCCCCATCTGGTTGAGCGGCTGGATTGTCCTATGTGTGGCCATGTTTAGTGATAACATTGAGCATGTGCAGAATTTTCTTGATGCAATCACTGGCTGGCTAATTAATACTCATGGACCAAGCGCCCGTAGTACAGGAGAATAGGTTATTTAAATCTGTTTACATGGAAACAGGTAGACTTGAAGCATATAGCAGCATTAATGTTTATTCTTGGGGTGTTTTAGGTTAGACAACTGAATATAACAGAGATATGACAACGATATGTAATGCAGACATGTTTATTTCCTTCTACTAGTATTATAATATGTAATTATAGTCCTTACTTTGTACAGGGAAATTATATAGTAGAGGGAAGTAAATACAAAAGAGTTTGGTCTGCAGCGAAGTGTCTGACTCTAAGGCTGGGTACACACTACAGGATTTTTCAACCAATTATCGGGCCAAATACCTGATAAACGACCGTTCGGCCCGATATTGCAGTTATGTGTACACTTGCACCATGAACGACAGTCGTTCCAAAGAACCGATCGTTGTTTGATTTGATTGTTCAGTGGAGCATAAAGTCTCGCTCAGCTATGGAACAACCTACTACCAATTCTGCAGTGAGTATGCACTCACGATCAGGATCTCCATAGTGTTTACAGAGTCAGGATCTTTTCAGCTGACAGTTATGACAAATGAAGAGCACAGATCTGAGGGTAAATCTTTTAGAACATGTATAGTGTGCACACATTAATTG
Source organism: Mixophyes fleayi (assembly GCF_038048845.1). NCBI lineage: Eukaryota > Metazoa > Chordata > Amphibia > Anura > Limnodynastidae > Mixophyes > Mixophyes fleayi. The sequence continues at coordinate 21,868,750 of NC_134404.1, read as the reverse complement.
GCATGCTGATTGGGACTTTTTCTTTTTTCAGTTGTCACTACAAAACGGTGTAGAGAACACATTGGTCAAAAATTTCTACAATATGTACCCAGCCATAGACACACACTACAAAAAAGTTTCGACCAATTTGTTAACACTAATGATTTTACAAATGACTGACATTCCAGTCTGCCGATTCATGTGTACACACAATACAAAATTTACCTTCAAATCTGTGCTCTTCATCTGGTCCAAGAGCAGTGTAGTCGGTCATTTCTGTCACACTGATTAACAATGTCATTATAAATTTTGTTAGCTTCTGTGACTCTGAAAGTAAATATTCAGTCTTGGAACGAACAGAAGAAATATTCCACCTACAGCACTCTCTACATTTAACAACACAGAGACAGGTTCCTCTGGGCAGTCGTGTGAGTGCATGCACACTGCAGGATCGGAAAGTGGTTAGAACAAGATTTATTTTTCTGCTGAACAATCAAATGAAACAATGATCGATACTTTGGAATGATTGTCGTTCATTGTGCAAGTATACACAATAATGCGATATTGGGCCAAATGATCATTTATCGGGTGTTTGGTCCGATAGTTGGCTGAAAAACCTGTAGTGTGTACCCAGCCTTAATTCTGATGAGAAAATGACACAAGTATAGAAACGACTGTAAGGAGGACGTGCTGTTATTTCCTACATAGTGTTGACCAAGGACCTAGGTTTATCTCTAATATGACAATGATATGATGACCAGAATCCCAGCGACACTTGTGGTGTAGCGGGGATAGAACACGGTCTATAGCGGATCCAGGGATTAGAATTAGAGATGTTCACTGACCCCTGTGTTCTAGTTTTAGTTTCAGATCTCGATTAACTTCGTGTTTTGGTTTTGGCAAAACCACCCTTGCATGTTTTGGTTTTGGATCCGATTTTTTTTTCTAAAATCCCGATTTTTTTTTGCTAAAATCACATATTTTTGCTTTTTTTTCCCCCTGACATTATTATTAACCCCAATAACACTAATTTCAAGTTACTTGCAGTCAATTTTGACCACGTCACAGGTCACAATATTTTCATACACTTTCAAAAAAAGAATGCAGATTTAGAAGATCAAGCCTGAGAGACCTATTATTTGTATTTCAGCAATGACAATTAGCAATGGAGCTCTCCTCTTTGTGTGTTACCTATATAACACACTACAATGTGAGTGCAGATTTAGAAGACCAAGCCTGCCAGACCTATTATTTCTATTTCAGTAATGAAAATTAGCAGTGGAGCAATGGAGCTCTCCTGATGGTCACTGGAGACTTTGAAGAACCCCTCCTCTTTCTATTCTACCTATGACACTGCCCAACTGCACTAGAGACTGCCAAGAACTGTGCTACCCCTTCTGTGTCCCTCTGTGGAATGGCGCTGGATCACCGGGGAGGGTGGTACTTATAGAATACAAAGCTCGCGAGATCCGAGCTTCATTGACATAATGTTGATGTTTTGCCTCGTTTTCAATTATGAGGGCGTGCGAAAGTACCGAGTTGGCTCGGTACTCGGATCTGCTAAGCTCGGATGTGTTCGGTTTTGGGGAACCGAGCCTGATCATCTCATCATCATCATTTATTTATATAGCGCCAACATATTCCGTAGCGCTTTACAATTGGGGACAAACATAGTAAACTAATAAACAAACTGGGTAAAACAGACAAAGAGGTGAGAAGGCCCTGCTCGCAAGCTTACAATCTATGGGACAATGGGAGTTTGACACATGAGGCTAAGGCTAAATCTACATTTTGCATTTTGGCCCAGCCAGGCTGCAAAGGTAAAAGTGACTCATAGGCTAAATGATCCTGTCACACAACAATTTTGGTCAGGGGGTAGTTGCCTTGTGTGAAATTGTGTAACAGGTGGTAATAGGGTAAGGTAGTGAGGTTAAGAGGATGGTTGAGGAATATTATAAACTTGTCTGAAGAGGTAGGTTTTCAGAGAACGCTTGAAAGTTTGTAGACCAGAGGAGAGTCTTATTGTGAGAGTCTTAATGAGGGTGGATGAGAGACGCAGATCTTGTGCAGAACGGAGTTGACGAGTTGGGAGATATTTTGAGACAAGAAAAATTAGAATACATGTTCCATGACGTGTAGATTTTTATAGATGAATTTTCTCCATGGAAAACAAATGTAAAACTCTGCACTGGGAATAACACAATTACACCTGGCAGCTACATAGCTCAATGCACTTCCAGGAATGTCTCACTTTACGAGGCGGGAAGGTGAGACAGGTCACTGGGTGAGCTTGGGGAGGACACAGCTTGAACTATTTATTATTTATTTTATCTGATAACATTTATTTATATAGCGCCAGCATACTCTGCAGTGCATTACAATTGGGAACAAACACAGCAATACAACAAGACTGAGTATTAACACATAGACAAAGCGTTAAGAGGACACAGCTCTCCAGCTAACAGTCTACAGGAGAATATGAGCAATTCTAGGTGTTCAACCCTAATAAAGACCTGAATATTTACTGCCAATGTGGCTGCAGTTTTATGAAAGAATAGACTACAAATAAACATATCTATATATCTCATATCTATATATCTATCTATATCATATCTATCTATATATCTATCTATCTCTTATCTATCGATCTATATATCTCATATCTATCTATCTATCTCATAACTATATATCTATTTATCTATCTATCTCATATCTATCTATCTGTCTATCTATCTCATATCTATATATCTCATATATATCTATCTCATATCTATATATCTCATATCTATCTATCTATCTTATAGCTATATATCTCATATCTATCTCATTTATATCTATCTCATATCTATCTATCTACCTATCTATCTATCTATCTATCTCATAACTATATATCTATTTATCTATCTATCTCATATCCATATATCTCATATCTATATATCTGTCTATCTATCTCATATCTATATATCTCATATCTATCTATCTATCTATCTCATACCTATATATCCCATATCTATCTCATTTATATCTATCTCATATCTATCTATCTACCTATCTATCTATCTATCTATCTCATAACTATATATCTATTTATCTATCTATCTCATATCCATATATCTCATATCTATCTATCTCATATCTATCTATCTATCTATCTATCTATCTCATATCTATCTCATATCTATATATCTCATATCTATTTATCTATATATCTATCTTATAGCTATATATCTCATATCTATCTATCTCATATCTATATACCTTATATCTATTTATCACATATCTATATATCGCATATCTATCTCCTATCTATCTATCTATCTATATATCTAGTTATCTAGTTATCTCATATTTATCTTATATCTATCTATTTATCTATGTCTCTAGCTATGTTATATCTATCTCATATCTATCTATCTGATAACTATTTATCTATTTTACAGATAGATAGATAGATATAGATAGATAGATAGATAGATAGATAGATAGATACATACATACATATATACATACACATACATACACACACACATACATACATACATACATACATACATACACACACACACACTAATCTGACATTTCTCTATAGCTAGCTATTGCTACCATTTTGGAATATTTACATATATTTATACATACATTTTAATACCATTAGACTGCGGGTATGATCATCATTCCATAGAATTGCACCTTGTCTCTTCAGTTATAAAGATTGTATCCATGGTTAGAATACTCTTACATAACATCGTGTATATTTATAAACACCCTGGTCTGATACATTCTCACATACTTCTATAGAGAATAACTCTAGATAGACAATACGTGTTTATGACGCTATCAGCACATTGGGTCACATACTGCTTTTTATATTTGCCATCATGTAATTGCTTTAAAAACGACAAACTTCTTTATCCCCACATATTATCTAGCCGCATCA
>NC_134404.1:21854837-21862337 GCF_038048845.1 Mixophyes fleayi | reverse complement strand
TCTCCTGCGGTTGTACCCAGTGTTATTGCAGCCCAGCTCATCAGATGCTATATAAAAACACAATGCCAAATAAGTCTAACACTGGAACCGCAGAATATGAGACTTGTCAGGAGGGGAGTGCAATAGTCTGCAGTATATGGATGTGGTCGTGTGTGTGCATATATATATATATATATATATATATATATATATATATATATATATATATATATATGCATTAAAGTTTGTAACAGAATAATAGAAAGAAAAGATATATGTGTATTTTAATTGTATGTATATATATATATATATATATATATATATATATATTATATATATCACCATATTTTACCTTATCATGAATACGAGATAAAATAACTTTGCATATATAACATTTGTTTCTTTTCTTCTTTGCATTTTGTCATTGAATTATTAAACAGGTTTCATCTATATAAATAAACACGATTTCAGTCTAACTGTACCAATAACAAATATCAGCAACATATATGTTTGAGCCGTGTTACATGTAATGGTTTACCATGTTACATGGATGTGAGGGAAATTCTCTTATATATTCCTGATTTTTCCATATGGGTTATCTATATAATATCTGGTGCTATTTTTGGGGGGTGCTGTTTTGTTCCGCGTAAATGAACTGTCCGGTTATAAAGCAGAATGATGTTTTCCTTCTATATCGTGACTGTACAGAGATTCAACGGGACCGACTCAGTAGTAATGATCTGCTACATAGAGAAGGATTAGATACAGGGACACAATTATGTAGTGTTGACTGATTAATCAGGGAGGTTATATATCTATCTACCTATCTATATCTGTAAATATCTATATATATATATATATCTATCTATCTATCTATCTATCTATCTATCTATCTATCTATCTATATATAATTACTATTTATTTAAATACACACACCAATGCATCTGCATTGATCTATTATATAATGTGATGTACATTATATTTGTTTGATACACGGTACCACATGCACTCTTTATGGCAGATAAGCCAGGTCTTCCATTGAGGGCTCTCTGGGTTGTATAGGTGTGCGAGGTGCTGTATTTGTGATGGACGTGTGACGTCACATGTGTATTATTGTGTTATGTTCTGCAGTGCTGGCTGCTGCATCAGAGTTGTCAGCTAACAGTGTCCTACCTATAAATTCTAATCCCCTTTTCTATTCTAGATTTTGCTATCACTTTCCCTCTTGATACATTATTTTGTGCTAAATTATACTTTAACATTAAAGCTCATGCACCTGAAAGTACATTTACAAGGACTGGGAATCCAGGTGTAGATTTCTGTTTTACACGCCGGGGCATTAGGAGCTTCTGTAGACAGAAAAGGGTCTCTGTACCAGAACACTACTTGTGAGTCTGTGTGTGGTGTACAAATACAGGGCCTGATTCATCACTGCAGGAAACCTTCCATACCTGCGTGGAATATAAATTTGCATAAGAATGCACAGGTAAAACAAATCAATTAAAGTAATCTGTTAATAATATAGGCATTCATGATAAAACAGATTTAAAAAAGTGTTGTTTTTTTATATATATTTTTCCATTAAATACATTTATTAGGATGTTCTTAATGTCTACATAGCATGAAATATAGTTTTACAGTTGTTCCTGCTTGCAAACACATGTTATAGCATGCATACCTGACTGTCCTCACTAGTAATCATGACTTGGACTAGCCCTGTAGCTGGAGCAAGAGATACAGCAGAAAAACACGTACCTTATTGACGCCCATAGCTTGAATCGGACATGGCTGCACGTGTTCCGAGTTTGGCGCATCCTTACTGTACACTGACTATTGGCGAACGCCCCTTACATGCCCTATTCCCTCACTGAAATTGTAAGCTGTAGTAAGTGTCCTTTACGTACAAAGATGAAATGAACAATGCTGCGTTTAGTTGCGTGTGAACCGATTCTGTGCATGCACAGATCATATGTCCGGATTATACGTACATAATTGGTCTGTACGTTCCTTGATGAATCAGGCCCACAGGGTCTGTTGTAGAGTTGAACATAAGACATAGCGTAAAGTTGCATGCATCCAGGCTTGCATCTGCTAGCGCCTGAAGAGGCGGGATGAAAAAGGGAAGAGGCATTTTAATGTAGACTAAGTACAGTACGAACATGCTCACGGAAATGATAGGCCATGAAGACCTGAACGCAAACATACAAAAGCCTTCTACAGCCATGTTCCCAATTGTAAAGCGCTACAGAATTTGCTGGCACTATATAAATAAATGTTGATGATGATGATGATATTATACATGCTTATGATAATGACAATCACAATTTCATCACTGAAGCTGGTGGGCGCTCTCTTCATTCATCAGGCAGATATTATAGGATTTTGTGTGTGTTTATACAAAAAAATAAATTGTTGTTTTTTTCATGCGTACACGGGAAGGAAGGTTAAATCTGCGGTATTATATTAAGCCTAATACTAAATGCGTTTTTCGATATGAAAACAAAGTTTACAAAGTTTTATAGCATGTTGTCAGGCTGTGTGTATCTTGGTGTAGCATGTTGTCTTTGTATGTAAGCTAGTGTGTTGGTGAACCGTGTAGTCTTGGTCTTTCAGGCTGTGTGTTGGTGAAGCATGTTGTCCTGGTCTGTGAGGAGGTATGTTGCTGAGACATGTTGTCCTGGTCTGTAAGGCTGTATGTTGGTGAGACATATTGTCCTGGTGTGTGAGGCTGTGTGTTAGTGAAGCATGTTGTCCTGCTGTGTGAGGAGGTATGTTGGTGAAGCATGTTGTCTTGGTCTGTGAGGATGTGTGTTGGGGAAGCATGTTGTCCTGGTGTGTGAGGCTGTGTGTTGGTGAAGCATGTTGTCTTGGTGTGTGAGGAGGTATGTTGGTGAAGTATGTTGTCCTGGTCTGTGAGGCTGTGTGTTGGTGAAGCATGTTGTCCCTGTGTGTGAGGCTGTGTGTTGATGAAGCATGTTGTCCTGCTGTGTGAGGAGGTATGTTGGTGAAGCATGTTGTCTTGGTCTGTGAGGATGTGTGTTGGGGAAGCATGTTGTCCTGGTCTGTGAGGCTGTATGTTGGTGAAGCATGTTGTCTTGGTGTGCGAGGAGGTATGTTGGTGAAGCATGTTGTCCCTGTGTGTGAGGCTGTATGTTGGTGAAGCATGTTGTCTTGGTGTGTGAGGAGGTATGTTGGTGAAGCATGTTGTCTTGGTCTGTGAGGATGTGTGTTGGTGAAGCATGTTGTCCTGGTCTGTGAGGCTGTATGTTGGTGAAGCATGTTGTCTTGGTGTGTGAGGAGTTATGTTGGTGAAGCATGTTTTCTTGGTCTGTGAGGATGTGTGTTGGTGAATTATGTTGTCTTGGTGTGTGAGAAGGTATGTTGGTGAAGCATGTTGTCTTGGTCTGTGAGGAGGTATGTTGGTGAAACATGTTGTCCTGGTCTGTGAGGCTGTATGTTTGTGAAGCTGAAGCATGTTTTCTTGGTGTGTGAGGAGATATGTTGGTGAAGCATGTTGTCTTGCTGTGTGAGCAGGTATGTTGGTGATGCATGTTGTCCTGGTGTATGAGGCTGTATGTTGTTGAAGCATGTTGTCTTGGTGTGTGAGAAGGTAAGTTGGTGAAGCATGTTGTATTGGTGTGTGAGGAGGTATGTTGGTGAAGTATGTTGTCCTGGTCTGTGAGGCTGTGTGTTGGTGAAGCATGTTGTCCCTGTGTGTGAGGCTGTGTGTTGATGAAGCATGTTGTCCTGCTGTGTGAGGAGGTATGTTGGTGAAGCATGTTGTCTTGGTCTGTGAGGATGTGTGTTGGTGAAGTATGTTGTCCTGGTCTGTGAGGCTGTGTGTTGGTGAAGCATGTTGTCCCTGTGTGTGAGGCTGTGTGTTGATGAAGCATGTTGTCCTGCTGTGTGAGGAGGTATGTTGGTGAAGCATGTTGTCTTGGTCTGTGAGGATGTGTGTTGGGGAAGCATGTTGTCCTGGTCTGTGAGGCTGTATGTTGGTGAAGCATGTTGTCTTGGTGTGCGAGGAGGTATGTTGGTGAAGCATGTTGTCCCTGTGTGTGAGGCTGTATGTTGGTGAAGCATGTTGTCTTGGTGTGTGAGGAGGTATGTTGGTGAAGCATGTTGTCTTGGTCTGTGAGGATGTGTGTTGGTGAAGCATGTTGTCCTGGTCTGTGAGGCTGTATGTTGGTGAAGCATGTTGTCTTGGTGTGTGAGGAGTTATGTTGGTGAAGCATGTTTTCTTGGTCTGTGAGGATGTGTGTTGGTGAATTATGTTGTCTTGGTGTGTGAGAAGGTATGTTGGTGAAGCATGTTGTCTTGGTCTGTGAGGAGGTATGTTGGTGAAACATGTTGTCCTGGTCTGTGAGGAGGTATGTTGGTGAAGCATGTTGTCCTGGTCTGTGAGGCTGTATGTTTGTGAAGCTGAAGCATGTTTTCTTGGTGTGTGAGGAGATATGTTGGTGAAGCATGTTGTCTTGCTGTGTGAGCAGGTATGTTGGTGATGCATGTTGTCCTGGTGTATGAGGCTGTATGTTGTTGAAGCATGTTGTCTTGGTGTGTGAGAAGGTAAGTTGGTGAAGCATGTTGTATTGGTGTGTGAGGAGGTATGTTGGTGAAGTATGTTGTTCTGGTCTGTGAGGCTGTGTGTTGGTGAAGCATGTTGTATTGGTGTGTGAGGAGGTATGTTGGTGAAGCATGTTGTCTTGGTGTGTGAGGCTGTGTGTTAGTGAAGCATGTTGTCCTGGTGTGTGAGGAGGTATGCTGGTGAAGCATGATGTCTTGGTGTGTGAGGAGGTATGTTGGTGAAGCATGATGTCCTCGTGTGTGAGGAGGTATGTTGGTGAAGCATGTTGTCCTGATCTGTGAGGCTGTGTGTTGTTGAAGCATGTTTTCCTGGTCTGTGAGGCTGTATGTTGGTGAAGCATGTTGTCTTGGTGTGTGTGGAGGTATGTTGATGAAGCATGTTGTCTTGGTGTGTGAGGCTGTATGTTGGTGAAGCATGTTGTCCTGCTCTGTGAGGCTGTATGCTGGTGAAGCATGTTGTCTTGGTATGTGAGGCTGTATGTTGGGAAGCATGTTGTCCTGCTCTGTGAGGCTGTATGCTGGTGAAGCATGTTGTCTTGGTATGTGAGGCTGTATGTTGGTGAAGCATGTTGTCCTGCTCTGTGAGGCTGTATGTTGGTGAAGCATGTTGTCTTGGTATGTGAGGCTGTATGTTGGTGAAGCATGTTGTCCTGCTCTGTGAGGCTGTATGTTGGTGAAGCATGTTGTCTTGGTGTGAGAGCAGTTACAGCCTGAGGCTGGAGGTGAGGTTGTGTTTTTTTTCACAGCTCTTGGGAGGAGCTGGGCTGGTAAAAAAATACTTCTGCAATTGGATGAACTTGTTCTTAAGAGCTGATAAATACACCGGGCTGGCAGGAACTGCATACACACTCTTTAAGGAGTGTCTCTAGACGAGGAGAATCTGGAGTACAAGGAAGAACAAATCAATTAACTCCCAGTGCACGGAAACTCGGCGGAGCTCACAGAGAGGTGACAGCTATGACTGCACTGATGGGATCTTACTCCTGGTCAGAAGGCTTGGACTGTTCCACCATGGATGAAGACCTCTCTGATGGACTGTCCCCCCATAGGTCCCCCCGGGATAAAGGTTCAGAGACCCGCATCAGGAGACCAATGAATGCCTTTATGGTTTGGGCAAAGGACGAGAGGAAGAGACTGGCAGTGCAGAATCCCGATCTTCACAATGCAGAGCTCAGCAAGATGCTGGGTAAGGAATGGGCAGCATTTGGTGACTGTCAGCTCTTGGGATGGAGACGATCCGTGAGGGGCTTCTGTGTCCCCGCTGGTCTGAGATCAGAATTTATCTATTGATCAGTCTGTTTATTACGTTCTTTTAATGACAAGGGTATTTAGTGTGTGCTTAGAATAAGATAGGATTTAGAAAGTTCCTATCTCTAAGTTCCTATATCTAATGATTTATTGACTAATTGTTGGACACGAAAAACTTAAACGATTACATGAGCACAAATAAGAAAACCATTAGATAGGAATGTTTAAATATCAGACAGAGAGGAGTTCTGTATGATGTAAATATTGTGAGTGCGAGTACAATGTGATACTAATGTAACCGGCGTATGATACTATCTAATAACTGAAGTAGATATTAATACGATCCCAGGGAATATACAAAATCCATGCTCATAGCATAGTGACATTAGCAGGCAGGCAACCTGAGAAATTGTCCCAACATGACCGCTGCCCGTATGGAACTACAAGACACAGTAAGGCATGACATGCTGAGAATTGTAGTTCCACAACAAATGGAATGTCACATGTTGCCTAAGCCTGCTTGATTAATACCACAGGACATATCACACCACTGAACTCCAGATACCTGTGTAATGTGGCAGATCAATCCCAGTATAGACTGTTGTACTTGCCGGAATGCGGAGATGTACTATGGAAACAGTGCTATAGTCAGGAAAATAAGGCATTTATTTGTGCTTGTGTAAATGTGGCCATATAGTGATTTTAGGGGCTGTTCCGGCTGCTTTCCGGGGATTCTCCAATTGTTTGTGTGACTGATCGATGGGAAGTGGTAGGAAGCGATCTGATCGCACTGATTGTGGGCCCTGGGCCCCATTAACCCTTATCAGCCTCATCCCTCCGGAAATGTTTAACATCTCCCATACGGAGAGGACGGAAATGTACTTACTGGGGGAGATTCTGCAAATCTGTGACTAATATATGAATTATTATAACTTTTAGAGTCACACTTTCTATTAGTATATTTTTGTATTTCATTAAAGTATAGATTATAACTAACAAAAGAGTAGCAGTTAATAGTATAACCATAATAGTAAATATATGAAACAACAAAGGTAATGATAATAATAATAAAATAATAATAATAATATGATGTTGATGATAATAATTAATAATAAGAATAATAACAACAATTTCCATTGAACATAGTAAAATATGTATTTATAGTAAATTAAATTCATGTGACTAAATATCGTTCATGTGACTTTAGTGCTTTAAATACATTATTCGTTATATTTAGATGGCTTAGTAAGTCCAATTTTGGTGTTTATTGTTATACTATAATGCAGGAGAAGTCAGTAAAAATTGTATTTTGCTAAAAGCTAAAATAAGTGTGGTTCCTATTACCAAACACCTGGACTGATGATTTGCACATCCTCCATGTGACATCCTGTAACTTAATGACTGTGTTTTGTGTCCTGTTTGATGTGTAGGAAAATCCTGGAAGGCTCTGTCCCCATCCCAAAAGAGGCCCTATGTGGAAGAGGCCGAGAGGCTGAGAGTCCAACACATGCAGGATTATCCCAACTACAAGTACAGACCGAGGAGGAAGAAGCAGATCAAGAGGATCTGCAAGAGGGTGGACACTGGCTTTCTGCTCAGTGGCCTCTCCAGGGACCAGAACTCGGTGCCAGATACCAGGGCTTGCAGACAAACGGGAGATAAAGAGGAGAGTGCTGGGTATTCGTCTGG